>NC_048555.1:8713714-8767315 GCF_902806685.2 Maniola hyperantus
ACAATTCTCTCTGCAATTTGTAACTCATTATTTTCACTTATTTTATGTGCAGTGGGTGTAGCTCGCTGAGGAGTGTGAGGCCTCTGCAGATCTAAATTCTTGCTTACTTTAGGCGATGGGGCAATAGGGGATGCGAACGTTTTCCTATGGCTATCCCTCCATGCAGGGGAAGCGAACACGTTTGAGGAATTTTTCTTGTTATCTACTAATGAGTGAACTTTTTCTGGAGTGTGCAGAACTCTCGACGTACTTGAATTGCTTAGGGTTTCTCCTATCGTGGTTCCACTTAAACTCGGTGGTTTTTCTGATGTAATTAATTTTTCGGTCGCATTATGACCAATGTTTTCAAGAGTTTTAGATTCGGTCACATTTTTAGCACGCGGCGACTTATGCTCATTCAAAGGAGTGCGGGGACTTTTAGTAGATTTCTCGGCATCTTTCACTTTGTTCTCTGCTACCACAGCGTTTTTTCTTCTTGGTGGCAAAGAAGTAACAGCTTTTATTCTAGCTCTTCGAGTTGACATGATGGAATTTGCTATAAAACCATTTATAGCAAAAGTTAGTATGAAGTATTAAACTGTGCTTATTGTAATGTTTATCGCATAATCAATTAAATCCTAGTTTTAAAATTAATTTCTTGGAAATTTATTATTTTAAATTACTATATAAGCCATTGCACACACGATTACAGATGACATATAGACTAAAGAGTATTGACCACAGAGTACTTTTTTGGTATTGACATATTAGACAAATCCAAGTGACAGTTGTCAAACTGTCAATTTTTGCCATATTTTTCCCAACAGGTTTTACAGCTCTGGGTTCTAGTCTTTTGTAGTTAAGTAATGGTGGCACCACATGCTTGCGACTAACAGCAAACAACGAGCATTGCCAAGCGTGTGGACGGGTGTTTGCGTTTGCTTACCTTCGCTTGGAGCGGCTTGCCGTTAACCATTATTAGTGCAGTGTAAATGCACCTTAAGATAAATTGGCGCGAATCTGTCATGATGAAGTTGGTAGAACAAAAATTATAATAATTTTGATTTTGCCGCCTTTTTATTACTCTGCACGAGCTCTGCACTCTGCTAGTGTTTATTATATCTTTGCCACGACTTTGCCGCCGTGGGTAATACGTGCTGTCTATTCGGCAGTCTGCTTCCTCGTTATTCGAAGTTTTGGATTTTTTGTGTCGAATAATAGTTACATAACTATGCAAAATATTATTTTAAATATAATCATGTTTCGCTGCCAGCATTTCTTTCCTCTGTTTACAGTACACACACTCTCTATGGCAAGATTATATCCAATTCTTTGGGTTCCATAGAGGTGTCTGGTTTAACAGAGGCAAGAAATGAATGGTCCATGCATAGTCCCAGCCAAGTGCCGGTTTCTCTTTTTTCCCAGAGACAGTGGGACGACATTATTTGCAAAACGACATTTGACACTTTACTAGCAAACGCAAATTCTAAAAAAGACCGTGCTCGTCTTCTCGCTGTCTCTGCAAAAGAGTCCGGCTACTGGCTACATGCTCTTCCCTCTGCCAACTTGGGCACTATGTTAGACCATACGACACTTTCTGTTCTCATTGGTCTTAGGCTTGGCGCCACAATAAACCAGCCTCACCGTTGCCACTGCGGTGACTGCGTCGACGCCTTCGGCCACCATGGGCTCTCCTGTTCGAGAAGCGGCTGGACGCTTCTCCCGCCTTAGTACCCTTAACGACGTCATCCGGAGTCGCCTTGCCACCGCCCATGTGCCAGCTGTACAGAACCTATGGTTTGGCACGTAGCGATGGCAAGAGACCTGATGGGTATGACGCTCGTACCGTGGAAGATGGGCAGGTCGCTTGTTGGGGATGCAACTTGTGTAACACTTTAGCTGCATCCCACATTCAGGCGACCTCCTCTGTGGCGGGTGCAGCGGCCATTCAAAGGGGTAATGCTGCCAGCATCTTGGGTACAATGCCTCGCTGCGGTGGTCTCGATGAGGTTTTAGATTTAAGTTTTATTAATAGTTTGTTTCTATCAGATTTTCCTTTCTAATAAAGAAAAACCACATACATTATTTCTACATTATATAATGCAGCCAGTATTCTTGGCACCATTCCACGCGGTCATGATTTATATAGTAATTAGATAAGGCTAGCTTTAAGTTTTATTGTAATAATAAAAAATAAAAAAAAATTATTTCAGGTAAGTAATAAAACAAGACAGGTATGTTTTCTCATTCTTTAATGCATTTCCTCTAATTTTTTGACAGCGATGAGCACTTTTGGTGAAAATAGATACCAGAAATCAGTATAATATAACTATTTAATAATTAACAGTATCAATAAAAAAAAACTCTCGATTTAATATTATAGGTTTCTCTTTGCTTTTATTCAGCAGCTCAACTTCACAATAAAAATAGATCTCTCCTATAAAATTTATATAATTTACAAAAGCGGTTAGATAAAACAACAATAAATAAATGCCTCTGGGGGTTAAAACGCAATTATATCCTCTCTTCGTAGATAAATTGACAGGCGTTACTCTGTTTAGTTCAACAGTATTAAGTTTAGGTATATTATAACGTCTCCGAGTACAAAGTGTGTGTTGGTTTGGTTGTGTTAGTCGCCAAAACTGAGAACTATAGGCTGCATTCATCTACTCATAAGCTACTGCGTATTGGTTCGTCATTCATTAACTATATTATTTTGGCTAAAAGTCAACATTTGCAAAATTAAGCTTTACAAACTGTCATGACACTATAAGAATTAGTCAACGATGAAACGTGCCAAAAGATGCGGCGCCGGCGGCGGTCGGCTCAACGTCTACTCTACTTACTCTAACCGTAGGATATGTTAATCGTTGCGGTTATCTATTTATGCTAAGAAAGTTAAAAGGTCGTGAGTGCTTGCAAAACCACTAATCGCAGAAACCTGCCAGAAAAAAGCGCTATAGATAGAATAAAATAACATCTCAATCCAATTAAATGATAGTATAAGCATCGTTCATGCATGTGTGCGTGTACTCCCGCCGCACCGTGCGGCGCAGAGCCGTGTCGAGTAGCGCCGAGCCGGCAGAGGCGCGCTCGCCAGTCGCAGCCCCCTGCTGCTCTATCACATACCGCTACATCTATTAGAATAAGATCCTGTATTGTGTTTTTTCAAATGTTTACTTTGTGTTGTGTGCAATAAAGTGTCCATAAAATAAAAATAAATACCGCATTCGTCCGAATTTTGTTATCGCTCCGCCTACTTACTCATACTAAATGATCACTATCGACAATAAATTATTTTCACCTACAATTAAACATGTACGAAGTGTTTGTAGTGCATCGAGAACGAGACTCGAGTCGCGCTCGCGCGATAATGACTGGGACCGCTCCCGCGAGCGTCCCCTATCACTTCTATATAAAAACGAACCACGCTAAAGGCGAATCCTTGTTGGTATTACAATATTTACATAAAGTACTGGTTCGAAGCGCTACTGATCCACCTCTACTTAGGAAACCGAGACAACGGTAGGTCTGATATCGGTAGTTAACTACTTAATATTAATAAAATAAGAAAGCGTCTGTGTGCTATGGAATCGTGAGGTTTGTTACATGATTGTGCGTCGCTTGTGCAGCGCCGGTGCGCGCGATCAACGCGCCCATGCGCCCGCGCGGCGTGCGCGCGCCCGTGGCTCCCGCTAACGTTCGAGGTATGGCAAATTCAGGATTCATCTAAGGCAGCGGGGCAGGCATGCGCGCACGACGCGCGGCTGCGCGACGATCTACACTCGTCTACGCTCCACACTTTACATATTTAACAAATCAAATATTTAATATCGTCGTTTTCGTCCACTATCGGGAACATTCTAAGTATTACATTATCAACGTTCCTAGTCCCGCGAACGATCACTACGCATCCGTCAACAATATAGTTCTATTTCGTACGCCAACAGAGCATTAATAGTGATATCTTTACATTTCGTCTAGTCTATATAATAATCATCTCTTTAGTGGCAAGGTATCTCTATAAAGACTCAATAGTTTCGTCCTTCAATATAATAACAGGTATAATCTATTCAACTGGATACTTCACGTATCCCCCTTCCTCGCAGCGTCAATGATATAAAATTTAACCTAAATTATAACACAGGAGAATTAAGTATAAGATCACAAATGATATTCAGCGGGCGCGGTGGGCGCGCGCCCGGCGAAGTCGCAGCTATAATACTTCGTGTCTACGCTACAACTAGCGAGGCGACGCGCGCTCGCACTAAGCCTAGTATGCTATCGGTCGGGCCTCGGCCTAGCACAGCGTGCGGCGTCAGGGGGCGATGCCGGCGTCCGACTTGTGGAAGGCGGCCGCGCCGGCCAGCGGCGGCGCCGGCGCCTGCGCCGAGCTGAAGTCGTGCTCTGGACTTGGGGCGCGGCAGCGCGGCGGCCACGCCAGGCCAGGCAGCGCCACGCCCGCCATGCGGCACGACGCGGCCTGCAGCGGCGTGCAGCGCCAGCCCTAGCGAGCGCTCCAGACAGGCGCGCCACGCTGTCGTCCGACAGGCCTCACGTGCTCCTCCTCGGCCGCCAGCGCGTTCACCACCGCGTTGATGGTGTTGCCCTCCGACGTGGTGTCGTCCTCCCCGGTGGCGCCACCAGGTTGGGGGTTCTTGCCGATCTTGTTCAGCCGCTCGGCGGCCACGCTTTCCATGGTCCGCCGCATCAGAGGGTACTGGTCTAGCACCGCGTTAAAGTGCGTCCACGGATAAGGAGAAAAGATTACAGTAGGTTCGGCGCGGACGGAAGCGACACGCCGGGCGTTGGTCAAAGACAGATTTCGCCGAAGTAGGACCATCGGAGAGGCTCGTCGCCACCTCACCGTGGCCATGACGATATCCACGATACCTTCTTGAATGAGGACATTTTATTACCGATGGTTCCTTCTTTGATGATGATGTCACCTGAAAAACAGGAACCATTCAGAATATGGCACAATAGAATAGAATAGAATATATTTTATTCAAGTTAAGTTTTACAAGTAAATCCTACTTAGAGTACTGTATAGATAGCTAAATGTTAATAATGATAATATTAAAATTACCCGGCTGGAAGACGTCATACGTAATTTGGTAACGACGTCTGATACAAAATTAGAATCAGCATTTGCAAAAAATGGCACAGAAGCTACAAGGGATCGGCAGTTGTAATTGATGACGTCTTCTCGTAGCTTTTCGCTCAGTTCGCCAAGAATCAATTCCTCGTCGAAGAACTTCCCTTGGTATCGGTTTCGAAGTACTTCCGTGATTCTCTGACTCATTTCGCGAGGCAGTTTTCGGTATGCCATATACTCTTCTACTTGTTTGACCTGTAACGTAAAATGAGATTTATTAAATGCTATTTATTCAAATACAAAAAAGTTTCTCCATTGTTAATCTAGTGTATATTTAAATTCTAAAACACATTTAAATTTTAGGCACACCCCAATTGATTGCTGAAAAATATCAATTGTGCACTTACAAATCACAAGGAAATTTCTCCGATTCTTACTGTACTGCAATACTTGATTAAACTCTATCTACGATTGGACCATTTATGCCAGGCAGATGATGGATTAGTGGGGTATATGAATGTACCAGGGTTTTTGTGGAAATATGAAAGAAGAAAGCTGTCATGAACACCCATTAGTGATAAATTAGTGAATCTCGATTACAACAATAAAACAATGTTTAAACAAATATGACGCAAGTTATTTATGGAATGATAGGAAGATGTGCAAATAAATGAAACGGTGTGAAATAAACAAAACTAAATATAAAAAAGACCACGAAACGACCATTCACTCTATACTCACGTCGAGTTTCTGAAACAGGCAATAAGGACTTTAGGATTAGCTGTTGAAATGATAGCGGTGACGTTGATTATAATATATAAACGAAAAATCATTTATCTGCACAAAATCGAAGCTAGATATTAGGTAGGTACCTATAATATTATTATGATCATTTTATACATCACTATTGATCGGTTAACAATGTAGGTGTTCATAACAACTCATATTCTCATGACTGTTTTAGTTGTGGTCGTTGTTTTATTGAGGGTTTCTGTTAGGATTGTGTATGAAGAATAAATACTAACTAAAGAAATTAATTACCTTTTCACGGTACTGTCTTCTTGATGAGTCGAGACTCTGAATGAGATTGGTAGCGTGACCGAGAAACAGGGCATAGCAAGTGGCACCGGAGATCATGGAGAGCATCGTGAGCCACATGTCCGTCAGCGACTGCGGGGGAAACCGCCCGTACCCGATGCACAGCATGTGAGACATCGCCTTGAATAACGCCCACGAGTATTGTTCCAGCCAATAGGCTTCCTGTAAAACACGATATAAAACTGTCAAAACATAATGGAAAGAAACGAGTAAAGGTTCATCATCATTAAGCAAGCGATCTAAATGGCTAAATCTGGTTTAAGTTAGTTAGGTATATCAGGTGTCTTAGATATCTATAAGGAGGTCGAGGATCTTGATAATTTAGATTGAGATCTACCAGAGGAAACTGACAATGCATTTGCGGCCGCTGAGTAAAATTTTGGAAACATATTTTTACTTCAATTACTGGCAATAAGGCATTTCAAGAAGAATTAGTATGACAGAAAAAAATTAATGTATTAAAACTGACCTGTAATTCATTTATAGCAACCCAAGAATTTGGAGGAAATCCCTGGAGCATTGGAACGAGGAACTGTAAACATCCGGACCAGTGTCCGATTAACAACATCATGCAGATGAGGTTGAATATCCGCATGAACACCGACGCCATATTGAGGAACTGAGGAAAGGACACGTAACATTAATATCACATTAGTCGGATAGTATCGCCTCTAGAGGAAGCCGTGCGGACTGCGCGCGACAAGGACGCTCGAGTTCAAGCATCGCGATGATATCTACCGATGGATTCTTAAACAGTGAGAAATAAAACATGAACGCGTGAGACTTGGTCGTCGAGCGAGCATGCGATCGCGAGGCGGGCCTGCGGGCAGGGCAAGCCCGAGCCGCCGCAGCCGCGCCCTGCCCGCCGCCCGCGCGCCTCCCGCGCGGCCGCCGGCTGACGGGGTCGGAAACAGAAACGCCAACGAAAGAGAGGAAGCGAAGCGAGCGCAGGCGGTTGTAAGGACGCCGGGCGGCGCCGGCAGCATGCTAAGCGGGCGAACGAGCACATGCGCGCCGGCTCGCGCCGACCCTGGTTACCTTAAAGATCAGATTGCTTTTGGTGTCACCCCTCGTTTTTGGCGACGTCGGAGGAGCTGAGCCTTCCCCTTCTTTCCGTGCGCTTTTTTTGAAGATTCTGCAAGATCTAGAAAACAAGCGAGAAATACGAGATAGTAGGAAGAGAGCCAGGCGCGCCCGGAGCGCGGGCGGGGTCGGCAGTCGGAGACGTCGCGGGGTGTGCGGAGCGGGGCGGGGGGCGCGTGCGGCACACAGGATGCACTAACACCG
Organism: Maniola hyperantus; assembly: GCF_902806685.2. Taxonomy (NCBI): domain Eukaryota; kingdom Metazoa; phylum Arthropoda; class Insecta; order Lepidoptera; family Nymphalidae; genus Maniola; species Maniola hyperantus. The sequence continues at coordinate 8,721,177 of NC_048555.1, forward strand.
AGCGGACGCGGGCTAGGCCCCTAAGCTACGACGCGGCGAATCGCATGCGGCACCTGCGAGGCGAGGTCGCGCGAGGCGGCGGCGTCCGCGGCGCCCGGCTCGTCGCTCGGCTGCGGAGCGGGGCTCATCTGCACACAACAGCGTCACTCGACGTCGCCACCACCCTCCCCGAACTCCACTTCTCTCTGACTCTCCGCACACTACTACTGTGAGGTTTCACCTACTACGTGGCTAATTATCTGGTACATATTGGTGCATTATTATTTCATTATTTCGCTTCTATGGTCTTCGTGTTTGGGGTGCCGATAACTCTAGTGACGGAAATAATATTTGATTCACCGTTATTTTGGCTAATCATCTAAATGGGTATTTTATTTTCGCGGATCAAGCGTAAAACTACTTTTTAAATCATGATGTTAGTGGATCGCGAATCTCGTTATTAGGTACTATAGTTTAACATGTAATTCGAAAAATTCGGCGTCAGCGCATCTTCTAAAGGCTTTGAAAAGCAGCAAAATAAGAAACAAATTGGCAAATCAAATATCACGTGAATGTGGGGAGACGGTTTGGATCGGCAAACTAGACGCGGCGGACACGGCGCGGCGCGGCGCTGGCGCTAAGAAAGAGATAGATATCTCGAGTGAGAGCGTGCTCAGGCAGAAAGAAGCTTGCAGAGAAGCAGTAGAGAAGTGCAGAGCGGGACGTGGGGCTCGCATTCAGTGGAGGGGGGGACATGGTACAGTAGAGGATCACAACAAACTCCAATGACACGTCATTAGGATCGCTACTGACTAGAAACATTTTAGAATTTTTATAGTAAGTAGGATTAATATGTTGCACACCTTAAATTTATTTACAAGGATTTATTATCTCCAATCAACATTACACAAACATTTTAAAAACATATTCCAATATTAGATAATATCATTAAAATTATGTTAGGTGTCAATTCAATGTTAGTTTATGTGAGCGTAATGTGTTGGTTAGGGCAGTGTTAGTGGACAAGTAATAAAATGAGCAAAAAGTTGAAAGCTAAAAGAAATGAGGGCTTACATATACTTCCTCCCATTGTGACACATATCGGACTAGCCTGGAAAGTCGGAGTAGTCGTACCAGCGATAAAAGTTTTGCTAACCGTAGTATCCTTAGCGCTCGACCGGCGTGAAGAATTTGAAAGCTTTCACTAAAGTCCTGTAAACATAACCAAAACGATGTTATAACAGTGCTTATATTTACTCGGTCGGTCCTTTTCGTGTCGCTAAAAGAGCTAGAGCACCAAGACTCAATGCCTAACATTTTTATACATGAGAAGTGTACAAAACATGCATACTTGCTGATAATTATAAGTAGGGTTAAAATTACGTCAGCCAAAGAAAAGGCTGAAGCATTACACTTTTACATATTATAATTACCTATGTATTAAACAATTAATTATTATGTATAATGTTAGTGAAGCCGATTCGTAAATTTATGTAAAATTTATAAATTTTTGTAAATATTAATAGGTCCATCTATAATATCTAAATATATTATAGTTATTTTCGATATGGCATCACTTCCAGTTTATAAACAGTTGTATAAGTAAATACATAAAAGTACAATATAATAAATACAATTTGTAAACATTAATATCATCTATAAAATATTATAGGTAGTTATTTGCGATATGGTATCACTTTCCAGTCTATGAACCGTAGCAAGCGTAGTAAGCTTTTGGTTCATTATAATGAACCGTAGGTTATTATTAGTAAATATATACTTTTACTTTATATATTATAAATAATAATATAAATATTACAATTTGGTCGTGTTGCGTATTAATTTATGCATAATGAATACAAACTCTATACGTGCTGATTAAGATATGACAAAAGAAGCTAAAACCAATATAAGGTTGATAATAAAATGCCATTGTAATTCATGCAATCAATAAAATAGATGTTAAAGTGTTAAGAAATAGTTTCATAGAGTTTAACGTGCATATCAGTAATCACTTGGTGGCTTAAGAGAATCCAGAAGAAAAGAATGTGATAATTTTAAGAACAGACAGTGCACAAAGAAGAAATGTGCTCAGTAAAGGCCATAACTTTAAAAAGATTTCGGTATCCCATACGATCAGAAAATCACCTAAAGATAACAGCGATGAAGCGAAGAAGGGTAAAATAGAATGATATTACATCAGATTCATATGGGTTACGAATGATTGATTTCGTGCAGATAATATAATATAGATTATAGTTGTGAAATTTTTAAATAAAAATTGAAGATGTTTCTAGAGTGCGACAATCAAACCTCTGCAAGGTTTCACATAAACCTTTAGAATACGAGAGATTAAACCAAACACGAAGGCGCGTTGAACGTTCTCGTGGCAGTTGGGTAAGAATCACAATGAGATACAAAAAATACCACAAAACAAAAAATTGACACTATAAAACAAATTAACACCCAAGCTGAAACAGAATCAACAACATAAAAGACAGATTAAAACTAGTAATAGGAACACGGCCAAATTGCAACGTACGTTTACCTGATTGAAGATTAGGAATATATAATCTAGTGGTATGCTAGAGATGAGGTCGAGGAAGAACCACGTCCTCAAATAGTGCTTCGCTATTAACTTGGGATCTAATATCACTTGTTCTGCATTATCTTGCTGCATAATTCCTGAAAGTAGAAACGAAATACATATATGAAGATATAAAAAATGTTGAATCAGACTACTGCAGCTAATAGTTTCATCATCAACTATGTTTTTTAAACATCCCGTGGGAACCATTTATTTTGCTGGGAAAAAAGTATCCTATGTCCGTCTCTAGAGTACAAGATATCTTTATCTCAAGTGAAAAGGTAACTGACAGAGAAAGCACACTTTCGTATCCATAAAATTAGATATTAATAATAATAATTGATATGAATTGGTATAAATAAAAGTAACTGACCTGTTCTAAAATTAACAACGATATCTATAAGAAATATGGTGTCTGATAGACAGTTGAAGGCTATCCATCGTGTGCTGAGGTCGTCATTGAAGAAGGAGATGGCGACGGGTAGTATGATGAGGTTGGCCACCAACAACAGTAGCATACAAAGATCCCAGTAGAATCTGAAACCAAATAAAAAATAACGTTGAAAAAGTTTTTATGGAAAACTAGGAGATCGCCCACTGAGATGGTCACTCATAAATCACCAAATTTATTACCGTGTGATACACGATTCTATGGCGTTCTCAAAACTAAGGCAATAAATCTAAAACAAAGAAAGAAAAATAAAAAGGCGACCATAAATTTTAAATACAGCAAAAACAAATTATCGAGAGTAGAGAGTGCGTTTGTTAATAAAGACGTCAAGAAATGCGTGAGTTATTTTAAAATTTCTGGCTAAACACGGCAAAAACTAATACTAAATGGCAACCATATGTCTGGGGACAAATAACAGGCGACAAGTATCTCCGAACTAATGTGGACAGATTTTTGGAGGTGGGGCCTGGAACGCAATTTTGTTTTCGGCCAATAGGGTAATTTTGTGCGCAAGAGGAGACCAACCAGAGTACCGTACTCCCCTGTGTGTTTTTGGTTTTCAGAGAACTGTGGGCGTGACGAAACACGACCACGGGGACCTTTAAGGAGAACTGGAAAAAGAACGGAGGACAGTCAAGGCAGGATTTCGGCTCGGGTCGGAAGTACAAATCCCAGCGCGAACCTCGCGACCTCGTCCATTCGAGATATTTTGAGCTTCCTTTGCAAAATTGGAGTGTAGATTAAAATTATAGTATAGTGTATTGTTAAAATTTGTCCTGAGAAATAAGATAAGGTTATAGAGACAGTGTGTTCGGGCCAGCGGCGGTTTAATGGTGAAGTACCCAGATTATTATATTTAGTGTAAATTTTGAAAGTAGTTCCACAACTTTTAAGCTTATAAAATTGATTAACCGGTATACCTAGATGAAATAGATCTAGAAAATAATCTAGAAGACCAATATCATGCTAGACGTAGGCAATGGTCTCAACCCTGGGCTTGGATGGAGTGGACCACGGGTTTAGCGTGTGAAAATTTCATATTATACCTAATCACCGCATTGTGTATGCATAGTCGCGAGAAGTGGGGGCGTATTGTGAACCTCGCGAGTAGGTTTAAATTAGAAAGAATATACCGAAAGTGGTTTTAACCGGACAAGTTGTGTAACTAGGTTCAGATGTATTTAGAATAAATACTTGTGCTAGATTATGTATATAACCGTGTGTACAGTGTGTCTTTAACTCTAATTCGTTTTTAGGAATAAAATTTAAGAAATCTCTCTTAAATTTTATGACATATTATGTGTGTAATTGATTGTGAAATAAACTGCGCGGCCGTAAGGGTTTTTAAAGTTTAAATGTTCGTTTTTCCCTTCTAAATAGATTGGCCTAGGAAGCGAACATTTGGCGGGTTTTAAATGTAACAAACACATTTAAAATTCCGTCTAAATCACAATACCAGTTTCTTTTTTTTCTAAAAATACTCAACTGTGAGAGTAAATAAAACAACTTATTTACCAGAAATAAAAGCATTTGAGTATAAATATCATCTTTTATTTATCACGTCTAGATACCTTCTATAGACATTTAATAATGGAGCTCAAATTCATTTTAGAGGTAAAACGATCGAACTGTGTGTGTTCAAAAATGCCGTAGATACATGGTTCCATGTGTCGGACTCCAATATTAAATCTCTCATATTACCTATATCACGACTCTTACTATTAAGTAAAGTTTAGGCTAGTTCCTTTTTTTTCAGCAGTACACCGAATTCACAATAATAGCTCTTACCTAGCAATAAATAAGAAATAGAATAAGGTTGGCAGACTAACGCAGTCAGATGGAACGCCTCTTGTCAAAAATACACATTGACTTGTTGGGCAAAATCACACAAATATTTTGGATAATGTGGTGTGTTTTGAACTATCAGCTACCACGATACCATCACCATCATCATGAGCAACCCTCGCCGGCTCACTACTGAGCGCGGGCTCCATAGAGAACTCTCAGGTTGCGGTTTACCTCACGATGTTTTCTCTCTACGGTGAACCAAGTGATATTTAATTAAGTTGAATACATACAACTACGAAAGGCTAAAGGTATTTGTCGAGTTCGAGCCATCGAACTTCGAGTAGATGGCAGACGTTTTAACATTTAGGATATCACGACGTATAAACAGTATGCTGTGAAGGGGAACGAGCATCTTCGGGTAACGGGACAATGGGTAAACAATAGAGCAGGTACAGACCTTTTTTTTTCTTGTGTCTTTTCTTTTGCACCGAACTTCGGGGCAAATGTGGCTGGCGAACTGTGTGACACACGAGGCATTATTTTGGAAGTAATTAATTTGATACGTCCGACGTATAAAAGTCTGGTTTTCCCCAGACTAAAGGCACACGGTTGATTCTGGCGGCATCCGGCGGTGACGAATCGGGCACACTCATACATGTCATGTCTTATCCGGCTGGACTACCCGAACGATAGGTTGGCCAACCTATTACATAACTGAACAAATATATACATATATACAAATGCCATGGTGCTGAGGCTAGCTTCCGAGCTCATAAAAATAACCTTGCTCCCATACAAGGCAATTGAACGCTTCGTAGCGAAAAAGGGTAGTCCGCCGAGGCCTCGATAACAATGGATAAAGGCTAGTTTCTAGCGTAGGGATTTCCCCTGCCTTAAGACTCGTCAGTCGGTTTAAAGTGATGGCCCAATCTGGCTAAATACACATGCCAACTGATTCTCCTCACTACCAGGTCGTTCTAAACTAGCTGATCTCTCTCCTAAAGGGACATTTTGAGAAGTCAAATGACTCAAAATAGTAGAATCAATTGGAAAAAGCTTCATGAGCAAACTCGCGAAAACCTGGTAGAAGGTCAAGATGTCCATGTGTCCGCCCAACGCAATGTGCCTGGCAGATTAAATTTGCCACACGTGAGATAACATGTTATTCCGAATGCCAACAGTGTCCCTAAGTTCAGCCTAGCTATTTTGTTAAATTTCCTCTCTATATAGCCGATCATTGAAAGAAGCAGAGACGATCACCGTACCATCACAGAATTTTGATGCCGAGCGACCAGAATCTATGTATGTATTCGAATTAACGATATGACTAGATTATAGAAAAAAAAAAAAAAAATAGAACACAACGTAGGAAGTCGTGATTGGGTATATGAGAGCAAAATCTTATAAACAAATAAAAAGAGGTTAGAGGACACACTGTGCATGTTATTATGTTTATATGTTGTACATTTACATTTATTTTAGGTATAAGAAGGAGCAGAAATAAGCTGTATGTCTTATAAATGTACAATTTACAGGTTTTCAGAAGATACTGCAGAGAATCGAGCTATTATTCCTTGCTTATTTCTTAGGCTTAAAATTTCTTCAAACCTAGAGAATTCATATAATAGAAACACATCTCAGACATATGATTGCAAATTAGTATTAATAATATAGAAATTTTAAAAATACGGCTTCGCGTCTTACGAAAGTATTCAAATATAATTTAAGTTGGCACTTGAGTAGGTAGAACGAAAAGGGACGAATTGAAAAAAAAAAAAAAGATGCCTGCAGGTAGAAAAACACGTAGAACAAAGCAAGTGGGTACGCGGCAGAGCGAAGCTAGCCCAGTAGAATCGAGCGAGCAAACGTCGACCTTAGGGAATACTACATTAGAGTTGATTTTGAAAAAAATCACCGAATTCGAAACGAAATTACAACAGCTGAGTTCGAACGCAGGCCAAAACGAAAACGCGAGTGTTTCGTCACATCAGACAATAGGAGTAAGTGAAAGCGGAAAATCTGATAGACAAGGGGTTAGTCTAGACACCGCGAGCACAAGTACAGCGTTTGCTGAAACCCGAAACTTGTTTGTAGTACAACCGTCGGTTACCAAACCAAATTTTGACGGAAAGCCATTCAATAATCCCATCACCTTTTTAAAACGATTAAAAAAATATATAAAGGCAGTAAACGGGGCAGATCGGGAGATTGATATCGCGCTAGGTTGCATTTCGGGGAATGCACGAAAGGTTATGGAACTATATTCGAAAGAGTGGACTTCATTCGCTGATTTTGAAACCGATTTTAGGCGGAACTATTGGACCGAACAAATCCAAGAATCTGTTAGATATAGGTTGATAAATGCAGTATACTCGAGCGATTCAGGTATGACGATGTCTGAGCATTTCGCTGAGCAGGCAGAATCGATGCAATCATTAACCATTGCTTTTAGCGAGCGCGATTTGGTAAATTCCATTATGCGTCATTATGCTATAGACATACAACGTCTATGGTTTACTAGAACTGAAGTAGTTAGCATTATGAACGGGGCAAAGTTCCTCAGAGACATAGAACAAAATATTGTTGAAAAACCTAGGGGGGTTATGAGAGGTGGTATGAATAGTAATTATAGAGGTGGTAGGCGATACAATGAACCGCCATCGAGGCGTCCTATCGTAGCGACAATGTCGACAAACAATTGGAGGACTAGGGGAACTTCGACCAGGGGTCGGGGTTACCGTCGATTTGGTTCTAGGGCAAATTTTAGCAGGCCCACGGTATCCGAAACTAAGCAGGTCAGACCGGCTATCACATTCGTGAAAGAGGGCGAAGACTCTGCTGTGTCTAAGAAAGTGGGGGAGGGACCGTCAAAAAACTAGGTCACCCCACACAAAATAGGTCGAATCAATCAATATTGTGTAGAACGGGGGCCAGGGAGACCTCAGAACACGAAAGAGTAGGTGTAGTCTATAAGATCTTAATTAAGAGTGGATGGAAACCGGGACAGAGTCTAGGGATAGGTGAAGGAGGCCTTAAGCGTTTATTGAGGGGCGGTCCCGATAGTGACGAACAGAATTGCCAATTGGAAATTAGTAGCATAGGAGTCTTATTGGAAAACCAGTTTGAGAATATAGCAGAATGTAGCGAGGTAGGCATGTCGTGCGAGGCGTGTACGAAAAGACAATTGAACGTGTATACAATGTTTCATGAACTAGATGAACAAATCGACGTAGGTATTGACTATTCTTTACCTAAATTACCAGAAGTGTGTGTGAGGTTGTACGGAAGGAGTATGAGTGCTCTTATAGATACGGGAAGTCAGATTAGTGGAATAACTAGGGAATTGTACGATTCTATTGTGAGAGAAAATAGGAAACTACCAGAAATCTCTATTCCAGCAATCCAAATACAGGGGGCGTTCGGATCGCGGAGCGAGAGTACAAATCGGTTGGTACTAATAGAGTTTCAGTTAGGTAGCACTTTAGTTGAAGCACCTGTACTAATTATGCGACGTTTACCTAGGTCATTGATACTGGGATATGACTGGCTAGAGCGGGTGAAAGGGATAGTGAACTGTAATGATGAGCGAACATTGACTATAGAACATATGGGAGTTAGATCTTGTGTTAGATTGAATTCCGACTGCGAAATCGAAAGGCGAGAAAGAGAACGAGACGAATGCGGCTACGATTAACTTGATATTAAATCAAGACTCCGGGACTGTGGAACAGAGTGTAGCGAGTAGAGAATTAGAAAGTGAGGAAATTACGGAATTCCAATTGGAAAAATCGAACTTAAGTAATGAACATAGGAAATTCTTATTGCCTGTGTTAAACAAACATCGTAAAGTGTTTACGAAAGGGTTAGGCTTGACTAACAAATATGAACATGTTATTGAGTTAGTAGACGAAACACCTTTTGTGAAGCATAGCTATCCGGTACCTTTGTCATATAGGGAACAAGTTAAAGACGAATTAAATGAATTAGAAAAGCTAGGCGTGATCAGACAGGAGGCAACACCATACTGTAGCCCTCTCACGTTCACGAAAAAACGAGATGAGTCAATAAGACTGTTATTGGACGCGCGCGAGTTAAATAAGAAAATGATAGGAGACGCGGGGGCACCACCCCTCACGTCTGAGATCTTACAATCCTTCCATGGAGTGAACTACATCAGTTTAATTGATTTGAATAATGCTTATTTCCAAATACCTTTGCATAAGGACTCTAGGAAGTACACCGGTTTCTCATTCATGGGAAAGACATATACTTACCGTGTGTTACCTCAAGGATTAAAGACTTCTGTAGCTGGTTTTTCGAGGGCGATGGATTATATTCTAGGAGAGGTACGAGAGTTTTGCGTGAACTATCTGGATGACATAATTATCTTCACCACAGGGGACATAAAGTTGCACTTAGAACATCTAGATCAAGTATTAGATAGGTTAGGCGCCGCAGGCTTAACCGGAAGATTGGAGAAGTGTCGGTTCTTATGTGTAGAAGTGAAGTTGTTAGGGCACATAGTGAATACTAATGGGGTACGTATGGATCCTGAACGGGTTAAAGCCATATTAGACTTCCCTATACCTCGAACTATAAAACAACTACGGGGATTTTTGGGATTAATAAATTATTTCAGAAGGTTTATCTCGAAATATAGCGAGGAAGTTAGACCACTGTGCGACCTGTTGAAACAAAATACAAAATGGTCATGGACACAGGAAATTAACGTTTGTTTTGAAAGAGTTAAGAAGTTATTTATAGACACAGTACTTCTCGTACACCCGAATCCTAAGGGAACTTATTATTTACAAACCGATAGCAGTAACTTAGGGGTTTCAGGGTATGTTTACCAACTGAATTCAGTAGGTGAAGAACAAATATTAGGGTTCTGTAGTAAAGCATTGACAGAGACAGAGCGTAAGTGGACAGTTACCGAACAAGAGCTGTGGGCGATTATTTTTAGTTTGTCTAAGTTTGAAACATATTTGAGAGGGTCAAGGTTAGTGATTAGGACTGATCATAAGAGTCTGATATTCTTGCAGACATGCAAACTATTGAGTGCTAGGATGATACGTTGGGTACACTATATAGGACGGTTTGACTATACAGTTGAACATGTGAAAGGTAAATTAAACACTGTAGCAGATGTGTTGTCTCGACATATAAAGGGAACCACTGACGTATTAACCAACAAGGCCACGGGGCCCGAGATGAATCTATTCAAATCATCATTAGGACGGTTAGTACGAGAGCGATGGGAGGAAATAGGTAGTTATCAAAGACGTGATAAAATCGCTAGTGAGATAATTAGACGCATGCAAATAACGGACACGTCTGAATCTAAATACTACGTGCTTAAGGGAGAGATTCTGTATAAAACAGACATAAGAAAGGATACGTTAAGATTATATGTCCCCGAGGACTTACAAAAAGATTTGATCGTTAGCATACATGAAGAATTAGGTCATTTCGGACGATACAAAGTCTATGCACTGATGAAACGTCGGTACTATTTCTCGAATATGTCTCGTATAATAGGTCGGGTCGTAAGGTCGTGCGAGGCATGCCAAAAGTCGAAACATGTTTTAGAAACTCATACGGGGCCGATTAAATCGGTAATAGCAGAGGAAATAGGAGAACGAGTCTTTTGCGACATTTATGGACCTTTACCAGCGGGAAGGTTTGGTTTTAAATACATATTCGTCATACAAGATGCTTATAGTAAGTTGATCAGGTTATACCCACTACGCCAGGCTAGTGGGAAAGCTACATTAACCTGTGTTAAAAAGTTTCATAGGCAGGTCGCGATTAGAACATTATGCTCGGACAGAGGCGCGAACTTTACTTCGAAGGTGTTCGAGTCAGGTATCCGTCAACTAGGTATCGAATTAACACATACATCTGTTAGGAATCCGCGACCAAATTCGACGGAAAGAGTGAATAAAGAGCTAGGGAGGTTATTCAGGACGTATTGCGATAAATCACACCGTTCGTGGGTAGATCTGCTAGTGGATATAGAAGATTGCTACAACCAGGTAGTACATACTACGACTGGATATTCACCAAATGAGTTAGTATGTGGGAAACGGACCCAGTTATCAACTGACTTTAACGTTGAAGTAGCGACAGGGTCGGACTTGCAAGGGGAGACGTTGGATCAGATTCGACAACATGCGCGACAGAACATAGCTAGGGCGGCCGAACGTAGAGAATTTCATTATAACAAGAACCATAAGTTAATACAGTTCGAAGTAGGCGATTTGGTGAAACTTAAGACTTTTGCAAAGTCAGATGCGGATAAAAAGCTGACAAGGAAATTTATGCGGCTATATGAAGGGCCTTACATAATAGGGGCAGTCCCGTACAATAATGTATATACATTAGTTGACGTTCATTCTGATAAGATCAGAGGTAACTACAATGCCATACACTTGTTTCGCTATTATGTAAACAACTAGAAGGAAGGTAGCTCTAGAGTATAGAAAGGAAGCGAAGAATGTTGACGCCGCGGTCATAAAACGATTAGTTCGAAGTACTCTAACAAAAGGAAATACCCGAGTTGAATAGGTTATTGTCTTGCCTGGGAATATGATGGCTAAGCGTGGGAAATTTAGGATTAGCGTGTGAATATTGTAAAGGAAATAGATTTTTGAAACAACTAATGTTTGATGCAAGGACATAGAGGTTTATTACGTGTATTAAAAAATCGATTTGGGGGCGTGTGAGATGGTCACTCATAAATCACCAAATTTATTACCGTGTGATACACGATTCTATGGCGTTCTCAAAACTAAGGCAATAAATCTAAAACAAAGAAAGAAAAATAAAAAGGCGACCATAAATTTTAAATACAGCAAAAACAAATTATCGAGAGTAGAGAGTGCGTTTGTTAATAAAGACGTCAAGAAATGCGTGAGTTATTTTAAAATTTCTGGCTAAACACGGCAAAAACTAATACTAAATGGCAACCATATGTCTGGGGACAAATAACAGGCGACAAGTATCTCCGAACTAATGTGGACAGATTTTTGGAGGTGGGGCCTGGAACGCAATTTTGTTTTCGGCCAATAGGGTAATTTTGTGCGCAAGAGGAGACCAACCAGAGTACCGTACTCCCCTGTGTGTTTTTGGTTTTCAGAGAACTGTGGGCGTGACGAAACACGACCACGGGGACCTTTAAGGAGAACTGGAAAAAGAACGGAGGACAGTCAAGGCAGGATTTCGGCTCGGGTCGGAAGTACAAATCCCAGCGCGAACCTCGCGACCTCGTCCATTCGAGATATTTTGAGCTTCCTTTGCAAAATTGGAGTGTAGATTAAAATTATAGTATAGTGTATTGTTAAAATTTGTCCTGAGAAATAAGATAAGGTTATAGAGACAGTGTGTTCGAGCCAGCGGCGGTTTAATGGTGAAGTACCCAGATTATTATATTTAGTGTAAATTTTGAAAGTAGTTCCACAACTTTTAAGCTTATAAAATTGATTAACCGGTATACCTAGATGAAATAGATCTAGAAAATAATCTAGAAGACCAATATCATGCTAGACGTAGGCAATGGTCTCAACCCTGGGCTTGGATGGAGTGGACCACGGGTTTAGCGTGTGAAAATTTCATATTATACCTAATCACCGCATTGTGTATGCATAGTCGCGAGAAGTGGGGGCGTATTGTGAACCTCGCGAGTAGGTTTAAATTAGAAAGAATATACCGAAAGTGGTTTTAACCGGACAAGTTGTGTAACTAGGTTCAGATGTATTTAGAATAAATACTTGTGCTAGATTATGTATATAACCGTGTGTACAGTGTGTCTTTAACTCTAATTCGTTTTTAGGAATAAAATTTAAGAAATCTCTCTTAAATTTTATGACATATTATGTGTGTAATTGATTGTGAAATAAACTGCGCGGCCGTAAGGGTTTTTAAAGTTTAAATGTTCGTTTTTCCCTTCTAAATAGATTGGCCTAGGAAGCGAACATTTGGCGGGTTTTAAATGTAACAAACACATTTAAAATTCCGTCTAAATCACAATACCAGTTTCTTTTTTTTCTAAAAATACTCAACTGTGAGAGTAAATAAAACAACTTATTTACCAGAAATAAAAGCATTTGAGTATAAATATCATCTTTTATTTATCACGTCTAGATACCTTCTATAGACATTTAATAATGGAGCTCAAATTCATTTTAGAGGTAAAACGATCGAACTGTGTGTGTTCAAAAATGCCGTAGATACATGGTTCCATGTGTCGGACTCCAATATTAAATCTCTCATATTACCTATATCACGACTCTTACTATTAAGTAAAGTTTAGGCTAGTTCCTTTTTTTTCAGCAGTACACCGAATTCACAATAATAGCTCTTACCTAGCAATAAATAAGAAATAGAATAAAGTTGGCAGACTAACGCAGTCAGATGGAACGCCTCTTGTCAAAAATACACATTGACTTGTTGGGCAAAATCACACAAATATTTTGGATAATGTGGTGTGTTTTGAACTATCAGCTACCACGATACCATCACCATCATCATGAGCAACCCTCGCCGGCTCACTACTGAGCGCGGGCTCCATAGAGAACTCTCAGGTTGCGGTTTACCTCACGATGTTTTCTCTCTACGGTGAACCAAGTGATATTTAATTAAGTTGAATACATACAACTACGAAAGGCTAAAGGTATTTGTCGAGTTCGAGCCATCGAACTTCGAGTAGATGGCAGACGTTTTAACATTTAGGATATCACGACGTATAAACAGTATGCTGTGAAGGGGAACGAGCATCTTCGGGTAACGGGACAATGGGTAAACAATAGAGCAGGTACAGACCTTTTTTTTTCTTGTGTCTTTTCTTTTGCACCGAACTTCGGGGCAAATGTGGCTGGCGAACTGTGTGACACACGAGGCATTATTTTGGAAGTAATTAATTTGATACGTCCGACGTATAAAAGTCTGGTTTTCCCCAGACTAAAGGCACACGGTTGATTCTGGCGGCATCCGGCGGTGACGAATCGGGCACACTCATACATGTCATGTCTTATCCGGCTGGACTACCCGAACGATAGGTTGGCCAACCTATTACATAACTGAACAAATATATACATATATACAAATGCCATGGTGCTGAGGCTAGCTTCCGAGCTCATAAAAATAACCTTGCTCCCATACAAGGCAATTGAACGCTTCGTAGCGAAAAAGGGTAGTCCGCCGAGGCCTCGATAACAATGGATAAAGGCTAGTTTCTAGCGTAGGGATTTCCCCTGCCTTAAGACTCGTCAGTCGGTTTAAAGTGATGGCCCAATCTGGCTAAATACACATGCCAACTGATTCTCCTCACTACCAGGTCGTTCTAAACTAGCTGATCTCTCTCCTAAAGGGACATTTTGAGAAGTCAAATGACTCAAAATAGTAGAATCAATTGGAAAAAGCTTCATGAGCAAACTCGCGAAAACCTGGTAGAAGGTCAAGATGTCCATGTGTCCGCCCAACGCAATGTGCCTGGCAGATTAAATTTGCCACACGTGAGATAACATGTTATTCCGAATGCCAACAGTGTCCCTAAGTTCAGCCTAGCTATTTTGTTAAATTTCCTCTCTATATAGCCGATCATTGAAAGAAGCAGAGACGATCACCGTACCATCACACCACCACAACTTTTTGTAACGATACAGCCGCAAAAGGGACACGACTTAGAATGTGTCGCTGACTCTTGTACTTTTGTCTACGATGTCCACAGGCCTACATACCTAAACGCCTTCTGCGGGCGTAGTTCTAGTCTGGATCTAATAGGCAGATTAAAATGATTGATTATCAAAGTTCACAGAACATATCTTTGCTTCCCCTGAGAACCCTATAAACAAAAGAAGAAGGAGAGGAGAAATGACGCTGTAGCCCAAGTTATTTAGAAAAAAATAGGATAGTTTACGTTATAAATTTCTGACTTCCACAATGATACTACTTATGCGGACATCTTAAAAATTATCTTACCTAGAAGATGGTAAGGGATGATTTTAGTCACGATGAAATCACCCCAACCTGGAGAGAAATAATAGCTGTTTTTTGGACACCAAGCCCACATGGACTACATGGGTATAATTACTTTGCTGTTTAAAAATTAATACCTAATCACCTTCATAAATAAAATCTAAGGTTGAAGTAGTTATTAGCTAGCCAACAGTCAGCAACGAGTAACGACAGAGGCTATTATTCGAAATGTTTTTGTCGGTCGGCCGGCATTTTTCGCAATGTGCTCGAAATGGAGTAAATGACGGTAATTTTACACAATAAGCTAGAAAAATAACCACGATTACTCCTCTGTCGGTCCTACCTACTTAAAATTCGAATTACGTGGATTGTCACATTTTTAACATTTTTAAGTGACACCTCCCCACTAAATTTCTTCAGGTTTTCGAGCACACTAATATTTTGTAAGTTGATGAAAGGAAATAAGTAGAGAGAGAGACATTAAGAAAAGTTGGTCAAGTTATGGAGTTATTATTTCTTTCTGATCAAATTTAGTGAAAATAACTTAATTTTTGTGATTCAGATATTCACAGGGATGTTTTTTTATAGAAAGTATAAATAATCGTTAAATGTACCTTCATAATATTTACGACTACTAAAAGCTACTCGTGTTTCATTTAAGAGTTCAATAAAAATGAGACTAGCTTAGCTGGGCGCGGCATAAACATAATTTTATTGCGTGTGAACTGCGGTTATGGTGCTATAAATAAATAATGTATTTGTTACGATTTTGAAATGCCTAAGGAAAGCTCTTTAGTCAGCATTAACAACCTCCCATAGTTACTTATAAATAATAATAGCTTATGCTCGCGACTTTGACCACGTGGACTACACAAATTTCAAACCCCTATTTCACCCCCTTAGGGGTTGCATTTCTACGTCATAATAGCTATCTCCATGCCAATTTTCAGCCCGATCCGTCCAGTAGTTTGAGCTGTGCGTTGATAGATCAGTCAGCCAGTCAGTCTTTGTTACAACCAGTGATATGATATACTACTACAATAAGTCAATGGTTACAACTTATCTATCATTTACTAACCTATTCGAATTGTCTAGTTTGTAATATTTAAGGTTGAATAAAAATTTTATATCTAGGTATTTATTCAATATCATCACAGTTTTAAACTAGCAAAAATAATAGATACTTGGGTTGGGGCCTTGTAGATAATTAGAAATACGAAGCATATTGTGTGCAGTGCTTACAGACCCGTAAGTCAAGTTAAGCTAAGCTAATATCATGTCAGCGGTTAGCTTAGAGCTTTTGTTGCATTTTGTCTCGACGAAATAAAAATCAGAGACAGCTTAAATACGAGTAACGTTACGGCTGAGCTAAAGCTATGTTATGTGGTTTAGCATAGGGCTTTTGTTTTCTATAGTGCTAGAAACAAATAACTGTCAATCTGTCTGTGTAACATATTATAAATCTTTGAGCCGGCAACTTCGAAATTACACATTTTTACGAAAAGCTGATGAACCATAGGCACAGATATTTCTTTATAAAATACGTCTACAAAATTGCATTCATAAGTTTAATTGGTAATATTCAAATGACAACTAAACGGCTCGATTGTGTGAAAAGCGCTGAGGAGCGCACTAGGGTCTAATAAACAAAACAATAATATTAAATAACAATATAATATATAATAAATAATATATATATAATAAAGGTTTAGGATAATAAATTGCTAAATAGTCTGGAAGGATCTGAAAACCCACCGTGTTCCGAAATGTTCCCTGATTTGTGGATAATTTTAAACCGCATGAATCTTAAAAGTAGATTTTTACCGCTTAACTACCTATTCCGCGATGTCGTCTTCGCGGATTAAAAAAAACTGCAGCGAAATTGGAAGATAATCCGTTATCATTCAATTCATCATTCAAAAAGTGAGAGATATTTACCACAATCAGTGTCGGGCATTTAAAAAATACTGTAACTCTTAGCCCGCGGTAATTAGAAAATACGAGGCAAACACTAACTTCCACTAATACGCTCTAAATGCAGCTTGACTTAGAATAGTTTGAAAAACAGAAAATATGTAAATTTGCAATTAACACAACCAGTGAATTCTAAAAATTAATCTAAGAAATCTATATAACTAAGCGGTTTAACTTAAGAAGTTGGGGTCTCAATGTGCTGGATTGATGACCTCGCACCGGATAGCGCGACGTTGGAATACCCACCTCTGGGTGGACAGACGACATCAAATAAGTCGCAAGAAGCTGCTGGATTCAGGCGGCGCAAGACTGGTGTGTGGAAGTCCCTACAAGAGACCATGTGCAGCAGTGGATGTCTATTGGTTGATAATGATGATGATTAATGTAAGCTGTTATAATTAACAGCTGATACACGAACTGATACTGATGATTAACAGCAAATAGGTACGTGGCAAATACGGAAATACGCAAATCAAGTCTAAATCACAGACCTAAATACAGTAGGTACGACGTATGAGAGTTACTAAAACTACAATTCTAAAAGATAAATAAAACTGTATTTTTAAAGTAACTGAAGCTAATGCTCTCAAATCAGACCAAAATACAGCTTGTTTTACATTAGTAGAGTAGAGTAAAGTAAAAATTGTAGTGTATAAAATGTAAGAGATATTAAATTTAATACAATCAGTGGATTTAAAAAATTACTGTTGCAAAATCAGCAGTTAATCCGCTGTAATTAGGAAATGCGAGGCAGATA
Source organism: Maniola hyperantus (assembly GCF_902806685.2). Lineage (NCBI taxonomy): Eukaryota > Metazoa > Arthropoda > Insecta > Lepidoptera > Nymphalidae > Maniola > Maniola hyperantus. The sequence goes on from NC_048555.1 coordinate 8,738,691, forward strand.
CGGAAACACGTAAATCAGGCCTAAATACAAGCCGAGCTCGTGCACGTCAGCGGGTTTAGCGAAAGGCTCTGTTTGTGTTGCATTTTAAAATTCAATCCCGAGCTAGAATACGCTGGAGACGAGCATCCATCCTATCGATTCGCCGATGCAACATTGTTTACAGACTGCATTAATTCAGCCCCCATAAGCAAGAAAGCATTACATTTGCATTGCCACATTGTTACAATCATTGTTTTGACGGCTGAATTTGTTGTATTCTTATAACTGCGCCCGCAGCTTCACTTCCGTGAGACTTCCTTGCATAAAATTCCTTCCGAAAATTCCTTGTCTACATTCTTCTTCTGAGCAAAATTTCAGCTTTCTAGGTCCAAGTAGTTTCGGCTGAGCTTTAATGAGTTAGTGAGTTAGGAGTTTTCTTGATTAAGGTTTTTAGCACATTTTAGTGAGAACGTTTCAGCCAATTTGAATCATCACTTTATCGCTGTTAAACTTGTGCTAAGCCCGCACGTGTACATACTGGCTACTGTTTAATCACCTCAGGCATCTAGGTTCCTACATTAACCATTGACTTTACATTAATTCACATCATACAATCTCCATGTATTAAGCCAAAAACTAGATTGTTGTGGAGGAAAAAGATGGAAGAATGAAGGCCTCTTTGGCTATTTAGACAACTAGGTTGCTTAACTTACTTATTTTCTGTTACACAATAACATCCCAGATTTCAGAAATCGGTTTTCAGATGGACCATTGGAGTTGAGATTTATAGAGGCGTTATGGGCAGTTCATGGGTAATGGATTTGATTGATATTACCTACTCGGTTTGACAGAGAGTAAGAATTACATCTTCCCGTAGCTATGCTATAATCATCATTCAAGACAGAATTAAATATCGAATGAACTTGTGGTGGTCGCCACAATTGCAAGCAGCACCTCGATTGCGGGAAACCTGCATCGATCATATCTCAATTGTTGTGATTGTCTGAATTTGTGCAATTCTTGTTGCAACAATGCATTGTAGCCAATAGTGAGCGAGCGTCAACCAATCCGAGGTAATTGCGATCGTGACATTGTAGCCGTCATTCTACGGCAATCGCTTCGCGGATCACGCTTCTCACTCATACGAAGCAATCGATTAGCTATCATTGGATACGAACCCAAACCTTGACCACTCACGTTGCTCTCACTAGATGGCAGCACCATCCTTGAAAGTAGAACACGCAAATCCATCGACATAGGAATACACCTACGTAGTAGTACATGCAAGTTCTTTGCGCACATCTGAATCGCATGAAGTTTCAAGACACAACTGTCGGCCCAGCACAACTATCGGCCCAGCTGGCGCTACCGAGCACAACGCCGCTCAGGAAGAAGATCTTCCCAATGAACCAAAAGCTTACTTTGCTATAATCCGCTGAAACAATATCAGCGGATTATAGCAAAGTAAGCTTTTGGTTCATTGTATATCATGGACTTCCGCAAAGTAACGCCTGCTTCTATACAACATTTGAAGATCTTCCCTTTGGTGCGGTCGAGCCTAAACACCGCTCCCGTAGATTGGTGACCCCAACGTGGCCGAATAGGGATCACACACGACTGCAAACAGCGACGTGATATAAGAGGGACCGCACACCACCGCACGGCGCACACCAACGTGATCAAGGGTGATCGCATACACTGCAACACCTATCTGATCGCATACCGCAAGCCGACGTGCGTGGGCAAATCATCCCACAGCTCTCCAACTACAAGATTTACCTACCAGCAACAGCATCAGATCGAGGTCAGCGTAGCGCAGCGTCAGGGCACAATGCGTTTGCACTCCATTACCAGACAGCAACACCGGACGTCCCTTCCCTGGATGGTCAGGCGCCATTCCCCTTGGATGCACTACATCGCCACCTCTCTTGGGTCCTCAGATGGAGCTTCTCACTCATACGAAGCAATCGATCAGCAATCTTAGTCTCATACCTACATATCTTCAGACCCTGCTTTCGGGAATAACTTGCCGAAGTTTGATGAAATTACATAGTAGGTTGTGTAAGTATCCAAAGACAAAGTTGAACATACATTTGTAAATGGCTAAACTAATGAGCAGTTTTAGTATATAATTTAGCAGATGTTAATGACGTCATGTACTAATCTATTTATCCCCCATTTCCGTCTTGAAATTATTACGTGTGCTCATAAATAATATATTTCTGCGAAATACCGTGTTATTTCCTATAAAAACGTTACACCATATAGTAAAAGCTAGAAAACGGGTAATACTGAGAAGAAATTTTAGAATGAAGTAAGTATAATAGTTTCGAAATAAATAGGTAGGATCATGTACCTAAAGTTCATACGGCAATTAGTTGAAAACACATAAATTCTAATTGATTTTAATTAACCTTAATTTCACGCATACACTTTACATCTTGAGATGCATAATTATTTTACATATTGCGCAACCAACGTAGAAGCTAGAATGTTTTCTTACTGCCTGTCAGTCATAATCGCCATTGCTGAGAGTCGTGACCCATTTCTAATAAGTTATCAATAATTCTTGAAGTAATAACGCGGAGGACATCCAGATATCGCATACCTCGACTCCTATAATATCACATGACTTGATGAGTAGGTAATGTACGATTTCGATGTTTCATCATCATCGTTAAACCACCGCCAGCCGCACTACTGAGCACGGGTCTTCTCTCAAAACGAGAATAGTTTGGCTCTAAGTGCGATTGGCAGACTTCACACACCTTTGAGAACATTATGAAGAACTCTCAGGCATGCATTTCCGCATGATGTTTTCCTTCACAGTAAATATTAAATGAAACGCACATAACTCCGAAAAGTTAGGGGTGCGTGCCCGGGATCAAACTCCCGGGGCCCGACTAGGAAGTCGACGTCTTAACCACTAGGACTAGGCTATCGCCTATCACTGATTTTGATGTAGACCTAATAAAATTTATCAACAGGGTAACGATCAAATAGGGGTGGGGATAGAGTAAAGGCCAAATTTGGACCTCCAAAGTCGGTCCCATCCAGTTACCGACCTATCTGCTTCCTTTCTGTATCTTGCTAATTAATTTTTTTTTTTCACAAAGCATTGTGAAAAGGTTGACACTAATTTTAAAGTAGTCCTTTAGCTAAACTTAACTGAGAGGACCAAAATTGTTGGATTTGCACGTTACCGTTGGCGTAAGGTTGGCACTGCTAGTTCTACGCAAAACTGCTGAATTTTCGTAACTATATTTCGTAACCATAGATGTCGGATTACTACCTTCTTATATTAATATATTAGTAACTGTGGTTATGATAAGTATTGGCGTGTGTTTTAGAGTTTTTATCGAGATATTAACTTTTAGATTAGAGCCATTAAATGGTAAGGTTTCCAATCACATACTCCTAAAATTACTGATGCAAAAATTGATCGTAAAATTTTGATGAAGTACTTAGGTTTATTGCTTCCTGGGTACTGCTTCCATTAGTGAGAACAGGTGTTTTACTGACTAATTTTAAAAGTGCTCTTTGATAGAGTCTGATGGATACCTAATAAGAACCTGTTAGTGATTAGATAACACTGTAATTCATAAGGTTGTGTAAGAATGACGTGCGTGGCGAAACAACGCGAGCGCCATTTGGGTTCCCCAACCTCACTCCATGAAGCCCTTGGCAACATAGACGGTGTACTCGGCTTCTGGAGCGAGCTTGGATGGCGGGAGTGAAGACTTCGTCGGGGAGGGGCAATGCACGTACAACAGACGGAAAGTGCGGAAAGCAGCCCAAAGTGAAGAAAGAAAAGGTTGTGTATGACACAATGTCATATGAACCGTCCTCTAAAGAAGCCCCTATCATGACTATGAACTACGGTGTTAATAATTTTCAGCCACATTCGAGTAGTCTACCTTAATACCTTAGTTTCGCTTGGCGACAATCATGTTTTATGGCAAACATTGATGTGTTCTAAGTTGAGCTTGCTAAAAAGATCTTGTCTTGAAAATACGTTGTCAAGTTATACGTGGGAGGATGTGTGAGCGGTACGGGTCAGGAACTCTTTAAATTACTTAATTAGTGTTTACTTTTTATTGCGTAACAATTACTTAAACCCGCAAGCAAGATTGGGCGATAGGACTGACTCATTAGTCATTAATTATAGGTTATTTAGTTAGTAGGTAAACAACTCTCACTGGTCCTCCGAATTCGTTCTTAAATGGATATGACTAGATCGAATCGAGAGGAAAACGCAATGGATTCTAAGAAACTATTAGAACCAATATACTAGATGATGCTCGCGAATTCGTCTGCGTGGGTTTATGGGTAAAAATAAAAGGAAAGGAATAAAAAGTAGCTTATGTCAGTCTACACTTTACGGGATGCAAGCTATCTGTTTTAAAATCGGCTAAATCGGTGGGCCGTGGAAATGTCACAGACAGCCTGACACATTTTTTGAATTTAAAATATTAGAAATAATTTAAAATATTATTATTTCTCTCGCAGTGTCTACGAGAGAATCGAGCTATTGGCTTCAAGCTCTCCCTTCAAAACATATAGGCACTCTTTTAGACCACCTTACACTTACTATCGCGGTTGGTCTTCGGCTTGGCGCTAGGATTCAACAGCCACATCTTTGTCATTGTGGCGAGACAGTGGACGTAAATGGTCACCACGGTCTTGCTTGTGCCAAAAGTGCCGGTCGTTTTTCCCGTCATGCTTCCTTGAACGGAGTCATACGTAGGTCTCTTGTCACGGCTAATGTGCCTGCAGTATTGGAACCAAATGGTTTGGCACGTAGCGATGGCAAGAGACCAGACGGTATGACTCTTGTCCCGTGGAAGCAAGGTAGGTCGCTTGTGTGGGATGCCACGTGTGTGGATACACTGGCGCTGTCACACGTACAGGCGACCTCCGTGGCGGCCGGAGCGGCGGCTACTAAGGCAGAAAGGGCCAAGAGGCGCAAATATGAGAATATAGAAAGTAGTTTCATATTTGTGCCTTTTGGGGTGGAGACCATGGGTTCGTGGGGCGAGGCTGCTAGATCCTTTTTTAAGGACCTTTCATCCCGTCTCGCGGAATCCACGGGGGACCGGAGGACTGGCAGTTACCTCGGTCAGCATATTAGTCTGGCCATTCAACGAGGTAACGCTGCCAGCGTTCTGGGCACCCTGCCTCGTTGCGGTGGTTTAGATGATATTTTCGATTTGTAATTTTTATGTTCTAGAATAAGTTTGGTATTTTTGTTTTTTGTAATTTAATAATATATTAGATATAGATTTGATAAATTAAAAAAAATATATATATATTAGAATCATTAGATCGGATAAGTAATTTGATTTTAATCTGTCAATTAAGGAAACGTTTCCCAAAAATTCTGTAGCAGAGGCGATTAAGATGTTGGTACATATGTTACCTACATATTATAAGATGCTAGTGATAATAACCGGAAACTCTCTGAGACCTCAGAGAGTTTCCGGTTTCGTTCCTCTGTAGGAAACGAAAAGGAAAATTCGGACCTCCAAAGTCAGTCACCCATCCAGTTACCGACTTGGGTCAACGTTGCTTAACAACCGCAATCGATTGATGTGCCACGTAACCGGGTCAGTGCACATGTTTCCGGTGTTGTTATCCGGGTCTAATGCGACCCGGATATCGATATCAAGTGATAGTATCGCTTCGATGATCATTAGTGACTCTGCTTGACCTCGTCTTGTTATGACGTTAATATTACAGAGGCTTATTAAATTATATTGCTCTTTTTCATGATAATTAAGTATAAATATCTAAATATAAAAAGACAAAAACAGGCTGACTGATCTATCACAGCTCAAACTACTGGATGGATCGGGCTGAAATTTCGTATGCAGATAGCTATTATGACGATGACATCTGCTAAGAAAGGATAAAAATAGCAATTTGAAATGTGTGTTGTCCACGCGGACGAGGACGAAGTCGCGGGCATAAGCTAGTTAAAATATATTGTAGTAAAATTTGAAGGTAGACCATGAGGCTACAACATAAGATAAATTGCTTTTTATTTAAATAATTTAATATTTCCGTTTTAGGTATTTAAGCTTATTACTTTGCTGTAAATAATAGGTTAAATATTACAAAATAAAATACCGAAATTAAATCTTTAATAATATTATCATTACTTCTTTTACTAGTAATATAATCCATGCACAAGTGTCTGTCTGTATCTTTTCACGTCTCTAGCGCTGAATCGATCTTAACAATATTTTGCAAAATAATCCCGAGAAAAGCAAGGGTTCCCTCGGGGTTTTTAATAAAGGTCTTATAGGAATACGCGGGCAAAAGATTGTTGAGAATACAACCTGTATGTATATAAAGTTTAAGCATGCTTATGAATCACAAGTGATGTTCGGCTGATTAAAGCAAGCTGATGATATTGTTCGCTTTGTCTTTGGACTGTTTCATGAGGTTTATTGTTGCAGAGAGCGGTAATTTAGGCCCCGTAGAAGTCCACAATACTACATACTACGAGTACCTATGCTACGGGTTATTTAAAGCTTTGCAGTTGCAGTTCATTTTACGTAACGTTCACTATCTCTTCAATAAGCTCGAATGGGTTATCAAGACCAACACTCGTTCTAACCGATTCTAGACCTAAAGAACTCAGCATGCAACAGTAGCATTTTGTGGTAGCTTTAAATATGTTGCTATAAAATGCTGGAACAACTTGCCTCTTCCCCTGCCACAAACAAATTATAATGAGGAATAATATCGATCGTTGGAGGACAAAGAATGGGGTGTCAAATCTTCTTCTTTCTATAACATAAAAATGAATCACTAAATGTGTTGCTCATCGCAAATCTCGAGAACAGCTGAACCGATTTCGCTAATTCTTTTTTTATGATATTCCTTGAAGTACGAGGATGGTTCTTACGGAGAGAAAAATTTAATTCAACCTCCTCCTCAATTTTCATGAATGATGCAATTATAAATAACATCAGATACGCTGACGACAGTTCTTATGGCCTCTCGTTCGCGAGATCTACAAAAAATTATAGATAGCGTTCATGAGTGCAGCAGAAAGTAAGGTCTGAATCTGCTGAAGACATTAGTTTATATTAGTAAGTATCAAGAAATCTACAACAAAACCCAATAATAACTAGCGCAAGTAAAACAATCGCAAAAGTTTCAAAGTACAAACACCTTGGTACATGGGTAAATGGGATCCATATACTGAAATAAAGACACGGGTTGAATTTGTCCGTGCATCATTCATGAAAATGTAAAAGGTAGGTACTATGCAATAAACACCTGCGTATTAGAATGCTCCATTGTTACATCTGGCCGATAGATCTGTATGGTTGTGACACTTGGACAGTCAAAGACAATATTCAAAAAAAATTAGAAGCCTTTGAAATGTTGTGCTACCAAAGAATGCTGCAAATAATGTTGGGTCCAAAAAATAAGAAATGACAAAGTCCTACGACGCATCGGTAAAAATAGGGACCTAATTTTGACCATCAAACGCAGAAAGGTCAGTTATCTAGGGCATGTTCTCAGAGCTAACTGGTACCGTCTCCTTCAGATCATCATGATGGGCAAAATTGAGGGAAAGAGAAGCTTCGGTAAAAGAAGAAAGTGGCTTAGAAACATCCGAGAATGGACTGGGATAGGAAATTATATAACGAGATGACGGCCAACCTCCAATAGTGGAGAGGCATAAGAATAAGAAGAATATCGATCAATTATATATTTATATGTAGCAATATACCTAAAGTTTCTATTAGGCTCGAGTACTGGTAAGTATTTATAGGTACATAATAGAGCTTTGAATGTTACTCAAACTCAAATAGAATTTTAAATTAGAAAGCCAGAAATGAACTGTCCATCAATAAGCGGCACGGTATTTGCGGAAAACTTGACGAGCCGCGTCTATAACAAACAAATCTAAGCACAATACGGTATATACTGTGCAGTTTTTGTATGACGCGTATCATCATCAACCCCGCGCCGGCTCACTACTGAGAATGTCTCTTCTCCGAATGAGAAAGGTTTCGCTATAATCCACCCACGCTGGCCAAGTGAAGATTGGTAGACTCCACAGTCCACACACACACACCTTTGAGAACATTATGAAGAATTCTTGGGCATGCAGGTTCCCTCACGAAGTTTACCTTCACCGTTAAAGCAAAGCAAGTGATATTTGATTGCTTAAAACGCAAAATAAACATTAATAAGTATTTACATTCTAAAGCTGCCACAGCCATCACACACATCAATAGTGGTTAGGACGACCGCCTTCCAATCGTAGGTTCGATCCCGGGCACGCACTACTAACGTTTCGGAGTTGTGTGCGATTTAATTAATTAAATATCACTTTCTATAACGATGAAGAAAAACATCGTGAGAAAACCTGCATGCCTGAGACTTGCCCATAATGTTCTCAAAGATGTGTGAAGTCTACCAATCTGCACATGGCCAGCGTGGTAGACTATGGCCAAACCCTTCTCACTCTGAGAGGAGATAAGTGCTCTGTAGTGAGCCAGCGATGAGTTGATCATAATGATGATGACTTACATTCTAATCTGAAGAAACAATTTTGCACCTATCAAGAGAAACCCGTGATTTTAGCGCACAGTCGCGAGCCTACTGTTTTAATTTGTAGCGTGCATTAAAACTTAGAGTCTTTAAATGTAAAGTTCATGTTCTGTCCCTTTTTCGCATTGTTAAAAAGAAAAGGATGCAGATACTCTAAATTTAGTTTAGAGAAAGACAACGGAATCGGTGCCATGAGATGGTTAAAGGTCAAGATACGACCACGAGCGTCTGAGTATTGTCGAGCGCTCTCACGCTATTCTTAACCAGAACGGAAGCACAATATTATTGTGGTAGCAGTTTCATCCACAAGTTTACAACAGCACTTCAATTTTCGATACATTTGATTTCAACAAGTTTGAGTATAAAAGAGACAAGTGCCTGCCATTAATAAAAATATTTCAATTTGATATTTGTATCTTTTTCATTTTTAGGGTTTCGTACTTCAAAAGGTAAAACGGAACCCTTATAGGGTCACTTCGTTGAATGCCTGTCTGTCTGTCAAGACAGCTAAGGGGATCAAAAAGGGTAACCGATTTTGAAAAGTCTTCAGCTACATTATTCCTGAAGTCATAAACTGTATTTTATTTTCAAAAAAATTAGAGATGGTGCGAAGCCGGTGTGGGTCGCTAGTTTGAAATATTTAGCTCTTCTATGGATTCTCGTTACCAATAGAAACAAAATGTGTAGTCGACATTGTACTAATTGAAATCGTTCTACCTATTCTGAGAAACACCAGATGGCTTTAGGTCAAGATACTGAAACATAGGCATCTAAAGTGTTCCCAGACTACTTGAGACTATTTTCGACACAAACCGAAACGCGATATCATTGTTATATTTTCAGCACCTAGGGATTTCGATCCATAGAGCCTTTACAGCAAAGGTGTTTTCCAACTCAGAAAAGATATCAAGTAGGACTTCAGTATGAAAAGCATCCCCTAATCACTGGAACTATTAAACCGATTTTGAAAATTCCTTCACCAGTAAAAAGATACATTATGCCTGAGACATTACACTTAGATTACATTACTAGATGGTTCAAAGATCTTTAAACCTACCCGCTACGTTAGGTATATTATTATAATTCATGTAGATGTCAATAAACAGATAAAATTAGGAAACATTAATTTTTTCCAGAATATTGTTGCCTGTTGAATCATTGCATAAATCATTGTATTGCAAACCAGTGATAAGTCATAAATGATTTTTATTAAGTATACCTACAGTAGGTACGCGACAGGTCATGGCAATCGGGGTGGAAACGCCCCGCACACCTGCACAACCCCCGCGCTTGCCCGGTGCGGGCGAGCGCGGGTGACGCCTCATAGCCCGATTGCCATCTAGATCTGTCACGTAATATAACTACCTATCTGACAAATCTTGCAACTGCACATAGCGCAATGCCTGCAAATAGCTAATCTTTGTCACGAATCGGCCCTAAATGCTCTTTAAATGTCCTTTTATAATAAATCGTTGTCCTTACAAGGCCAAGGGCTGAATAAGGAAGCACGGACTGAAATACGCAGCTATTATTACAGGCGATGTTATTTTTATCCGACCACGAAGTTGACTGGACTATTATGTAGTTAGTTAGTCATCATACGTTATTAATTTATTATAAGTATTTCCGATTTAACTATACCTAATTACCTACCTGGTTTTAAGTTTAGAATAAGTTGGTAGGTATAGTACGACACAACTTTACAGTTTGCAGCGACACAATTTACAAAACGATCAATTCCGAACATTGATGTAGTTTTAAAAAGAAAACCACTTTGATATACTTAATTAGACTTTTATTCAACTGTTTACACAATTATTCATTTATAAATCGAACACAATCGATTACTCCATCGCCATCGTCTAAGCGTTACCAGAGAGTGTTATAGAGTCTACTCAAACCATAGACTATTGGAGAATGTCAAACGTGTAGCCTTCGCCTAAAGGATTTCTGTGGTCAACGCCTTAAGGCAAACAACGATGATGACCACTCCTAATACGCTAAGTTTTATAACTCTCATATAAATATAAACAATTCTTATACATTGTAATTTAAAGAAGTGCGTGGTTGAAAGTTGAAGATACTGGTGCTTATTAGGTTTAAGACAAGCTCTAAACTAAACTAGACAGCTCTAAAAGTAGTGCTACGCTTATTCACAATATTCCCTGCGGAAAGCACACCACTTTTTCAGCTTTGTCAATTTGTACTAGTTCAGTAAAGACAAACGAATTAGCAGCATTACCCAGATTTTGCAGCCATTTGTACACAAACAAATTATATCACATTCGAATAACGTATCTTCGCTTTTAACAGGCAGGTATACAACTATTTGTAGAGTCATTAACTTGTTTGCAGATGTACGTGTAATATGGGTTAGTACAGCAGTCTCTGGAGAGAGCCCATCTGGCGCAAAGTAGGATCTCATTACAGAAACAACGATACTTCTGGAAACGATTTCTTTTACGATTTCAAATTTTTCATAATGGTCTTTAGCTTCGCGAGCTGTGTATTAGACTTAAGACTTTCATGATTGATGGCTGTGAGTTAATACTTTTGTTGCTCAATCATATTTTCAGCTCTTGTCTGATACCTACTCTAATGTCGGAATTAGGTTGACGATTCTGGTGTCTATTAACTTCATTTTGTTAAAAGTGTTTTGGACTTTTTCAAAAGCTTTTCTATCAAGAAAATGTTAAACCTATTTGAAATTCAATCATTGCTTTGAGGGCACAAATCATCATAACGTTCAAGCTTTCCAATTGAAACATCGTTATATTGAATATCCACCCCTCTTCGTGGCGAATGTCAAGGAGATTGGTTTTGACCTTTCCAAGGGCCGTTGACGAATCCCCCGTCGGCAAAGCTACAATTGTTGACAAATTGCCTACTAAAATTTTCTCTACTACCGCATCACGTCATAATTCTGCTACAATAAGCTATTCAAACAATAAAAGTAGGTTACGGGCTTCAGTTTTAAAACGGGGATGGCCATTAAAAACGTGTGGTTGTCGTCAACATCATTACTAGTGCATACAACCTGCAGCTAGCACCTAATGAAGAATCATTCGTGGCATATATTCATTACCAGCTGATTGAAAGCCGATTGAAAGAAGACGTGATTGAAAGAAACATTTTAATTAGGATTTGTACCTCGATTGATCGAGATCCTAGTCTTCAGATTTTTCACAAAACACTCCTCCACTTACCTACACAGACTATACAGGTAATCCACTAAGATACTTACACTGTTAAATGTATGATTGTGTTTGGACTTTAGACAAAAGTCTGCGATCGATGACGATAAAGATCCGCCATTTGCTATTTAAAATAAAAAATCAAAGACATTTAAAATGTATGAAATACAGTATGCCATGTATTATGTATCCAAGCAAAATTGCGACTGTCGTAATGTGACAATCATAACTTCCGTACTAACGACAGAATAAATTACTAGATTCCACATACCTACATCAAAGATGCTAACTCTACAGTTGGACCATCAATCAATTACTTGTCGTCGAAATGTGTCTATCACAGATAATAAAAAAAATACAAACGACTTTCGACCCGCAAAATAAACTGTAGATTGCATTTTGTACATCTTAAAACTGAAGCGTTGTTAAAAAATAGAAACTATGAAAACTTAACCCAAGGTCTACAACTGGAAACACCTGAAAAAAACATTTTACGTTTCTCTTTGTAGTGTTGTTTGTACAGTCAAATTGGTGCTTCAGTTTTGGAGGCTATGCTTAGAGGTTTTGTGTGGACGTCCATAGATAGGTATGTACTTATTGTGCTTGAAATTGAGTTACCGCTGTCGCTCTACTCCAGGCCTTTGACATAATGGAGTAATAAGTAAAGTGATGTACCTATTGCCGCGACAGGTCATGATGGCAATCGGGGTATGAGATGGAGGGACGCCCCGCACACCCACACGTTACCCACGCTCACCGGCACCGGGTTAGCGCGGGGCTGTGCGGGTGTGCGGGACGTAACTCGAACTGTCGCGTACTATAGGCCACAATGGAGCTTTGAAAGAAACACGCTATGCATTGGGGTATAAAATTGGTAATTTGCAGATTTTTCTGAACCTGTCAATGTTTAGCCTCTTACATTTTTAAATGAACACTTGTACCTACTTCATGACAAAAAGATATTTGCACAAACGATGACACTTAACCTTGGCTTATAAAAATCATTACTCTTTTGTATGGATGAGTGCACGGCTACAAGAAAATAATAGTATAGCACTCGTGATACAAATAGCATATAATTACCATAGACATAAGGCGATGTAGCCGTATTTCTATGTTGATTTTATTTTATAACAGAAAAGCTCTTTGCAGCCTCAGTAAGCTCAAAGGTAAATTAGCGTAGACTGCGTAAGTATAAGTTCTATCCGCTGGCTATTGACCAGATTATTGTATCGTACCTATTCCATAATGTGTGTTGCTATAAAAAGGGCAATACGTGCAATTTATAATTTAAAACCGCGCGATTCCCTACGAGAGATATTTACGGAAATAGGTATTCTTACAGTAGCTTCCCAATATATTTACAATAATATAATTTTTGTACGACAAAACATTCACAGTTACAAAAAAAACAGTGATCTCCATGATAGGCAAACTAGAAACAAAAATAAGCTAGCTACTCCTGCGCTCCGCCTCTGGAAGGTGGGAAAGTCATTTGTGGGAATGAGTGTAATATTTTATAATAAAATGCCACAGGCAATAATTTTAGACTTGCCTTTACACAAGTTTAAAAAATGTGTTAAAAGTATGCTCCTAAAAAAAGCATATTATACAGTCGCAGACTATGTAAACGATAAAAAAGCTTGGATTTGACTCGCTCCAGCAATGCACGGGGCTGCAATGGCTTGTATAGTACGGTATAATAACATTGTAACTTGAAAAATTAAAAAGAGCAACCGCCGAGTTTCTTGATGGTTCTTCTCGGTGGGAACGGCGTTCCGAACCAGTGGTAAATTAAAACTACCTGACTATTCATAAACACTTGTAAAAAGTTTACATGAATAAAAAACATTCTATTCTATTCTATTCTATCACGGAACATAAGGAAATTAATAAATAGGTAAGCTTAGTAGCATAAAAAGTAAATTTCATTCATTAATTCATGTATCAAAACAATAAAATTAAATATCTGGAACCAAGCGACATGTTAGAGCGATGCCAAAGAGTTGAATTTCTTATTCAATATTCAGTTTTGGGTCAACGTTCTACAGCATTTACCAAAATTTCAGGTTTTTAACACATTTCGTCTATGAGCTACCCGTGACATGCGGACAGAAAGACAGCAGTGACATTAATAGGACTCTGTTTTTACCCTTTGGGTACGGAACCCTAAAAAGATCTTTGACAATACTATCAAGTCAATAGCTAATTAAAAAGTAACTTAAAGATCTGTCAGCTATTATAGACATTTACCTGTGACAAAACAAAACACGACATACGATTAAATTAAAATTGTTAGTTCATGTATCAAGCTATTGAGGCCGAATCAATTCACATTCTCGTCAAGTGCAGCTTCTTGAGGTTGGCTTGTGTTCGAAACATCTCCAATTAATTTCAAGCGCCCCCTGAATGTTGAGGGGCATATTGATTGAAAATATTTCAAAAGTCATAATATTATAATAACCTATTTATTTTGAACCTCGTAATAACTGTCATTGCAATTAAATATAACTTGCTTTATTTAACGGTAAAGGAAAACGTTGCGAGAAAACCAACACGCTTGAGAGTTATCATCTCCATAGTATTCTCAAAGGTGGCAGTTGGCAAGCATGATGAACCCTTCTCATTCTAAGAGGAGACATGCGTTCAATAATGGACCGACAATGGTTCACGAAACTAAACATTTTGCATACAGATTCTCTTTGATATGTAGGTATACTCCAAATTAGATAAGATAAGATAAGCTGTGATAGCGAAGTGGTTAGGACGTCCGCCTCCTAATCGGAGGTCGGGGGTCGATCCCGGGCACGCACCTCTAAATTTTCGGAGTTATGTGCGTTTTAAGTAATTAAATATCACTTGCTTTAACGGTGAAGGAAAACATCGTGAGGAAACCTGTATGCCTGAGAGTTCTCTATAATATTCTCATTGGTTTGTGAAGTCTACCAATCCGCTCATGGCCAGCGTGGTAGACTATGGCCAAACCCTTCTCACTCTGAGAGGAGACCCGTGCTCTGCAGTGAGCCGCCGATGGGTTGATCATGATGATGATGACTCCAAGTACTTAAATAGGATTTTTAGTACGTACACAATTTAAAGTTGTCTATCACGTAATTTCAACGTGGCGTCAGGGAAATAGGATGCTTTTTATTTCGGAAATACGGGGTTTTTAACAACCTGCGGTTGTTGCGGTCAAAAGCTACTAGCTACTGTTTTGCTTGTGTATAGTAGAAGTGGAAACAGGGCCACACAAATTGATATTATAATCATTAGGTAATATTGACATTAATTTGTTTCACATAACACATTTGGGAAATGTGGTCTATTCCGATGTCGGTAATGTTTCATATGATTATACTCCACGCCAAATATTTACCGCTCTACAGGGAAATCATTATACTAAAACCGCTCTAGATTGAACTAGTAATATTAAGCCGAAATATGAATAAAAATAATCACGTAGGTATACCTATTTACCAACCACCATCAATCTGAAACTTCAAGTTCAACTTTAATGTTGAAATTCAAATGCCCAGTCTAATCTTTCCTGTATTTTTTTAAATGAGAATTTGATTTTTGAATCCTCCCTAATATTCGGAACCTTCGTAGCTTTAGTTTTAAGTACGTAATTAATTATCCGCACTAAACTTATAAATTAACAATTTTTAGTATCAGTAAAAGTAGGTAATTTTGAGTATCAGAAAATGTTACCTATTCTGAATAAATAATTTGACTTTGAATCAACCCGAGGCCGACAACGATAGTATTTTGGATGTAGCGTCGACGTCAACTATTAAATCTCCACGGAAACTGATTCTTTTAGAAGTAAGATTTTCCGACGCTTTCACAGGATATAAAAAAATGAATTTCATGAGCATGATTAACTAATAGATTATTAGTTATGAATTTCCTCTAAGACAATATTATGACGAGAAACAAGAATTTTTAGTGGTACCTACAACTACATGGTACCTACATAAAGGTCTTTGTATTAGGGATAAAACGCTTTAAGACCAATCAATCGATACATGCAAAACCATATTAATCTTCAAAAGTGTTGTTTCGTATAAGCGGTATAACCTTGATGTTGGAACAATGGATCAAGCCCCGGGACAATGCCCTGGACATCAGGTGCTGGGTTGAAGTGGCCTCGTCTCGAGCCCTCTTCAAGCAATGCCGACGTCGTCGTCTAAATTTTTTCCTCTTGTATTCACATCTTGATTCAATATTTCTAAAAGTATCTTACATTTCGATCTTAACTGAACTGGTGCCTGGACCTGTCGTCTCGATATTGAGCCTCCTTCAAATACAGCGTCTTGACAGTGAAAAGATGCGGTTTGAGTTTAAAAAAAATGGTTTTACCTCTTTTTATTTATTTGCGTGTATAGCCCTGGTGCACCAGGGCTATTTACAAGACTAACCAAAAACAGGAGTTTAATATTTTCAAGGTTCACGTATGTATATGTAGGTATATTAAATAGTATTATTAAAATTATATCGAACCAGTGTCACAATCCTCAAAATTTGACGGAGCGACGCGAAGAAGACAGTGTAAAATACAAGGAATCTCTTTAAGTCAAATACTATGTATTAAAATTCACCCCGCATTTATTTATGCGAGTAGTAAGACGTGACTCTACGTGATCGAAGAAATACTTAAGCATAAAAATGTAGGTAAGTTCAGGAATGTTTTAAAAATGTTCTTAATGCGATACACCATGAGTTAAACACACCACAATATGGTGTATTCTCATAAACGATTAGCTACGTTGCAGTTTGATCTGAGCGATTTGCTTCATTTATATTCTCAAATCGGTGCACAGGCCTACATGCCAGCACTAGCACGGGGTGGTACGGGTTTTATGTTTCTAGACGTCATGCTGGCTAACAATGGTTCATAAACGGAGTATTCCGTGCTTGCCTACGCTTGCTTTGATGGAAAATAACGAAAACAATTTACGGATTGAATTAATTCGGTAAGTTTTACAGCTTGTTAGGTAGGTCAAGGAGACCGATTTTATATGATTGTGTAAAATGGCGACTTAATAGGCACCTATGGTACCTATATAAATAAGATAAAATGAAAAGTCTTAACGCACTCACTGACTGACCTAGAAAGCTGAAATCTAGCATAGATTTTCTTTATGATATAGGCAAGGAATAAGGCTGGATTGATCGAAATGCCCTCAAGAGCGAAGCAGGCAGTAGTCAAGAAACGCTATACAAAAGTTATTTGACATTAGTCAAATATTTTCGCCAGGATTGACTTATTTTACTAGCCCAGTGGTTAAGTTTTTACTGACCTTTGACTCAAAAAGCCAGAAAGAGAGAACAAAGAATATTTTGCTGTAGTTTATGTACTTACTCATACTCTTATCTATGCCAATGCACTGTTTCCGAAAGCTAATGCCCGGTTTCCACCGGAAGATAAAGATATACATACTCAGTCAACCAATTCGATTTTTAAAAGATGATGGGATATTTTTTTCACGTCTCTCCGCTTGGGGAATACTATTGTCCGAAAAGACCCCAGCATATTCTTATTATGGAAAAATGATGTAGGTAATTATTTGTTTAAATTTTTTAAATTTTTAATACATGTGTACTTGATAAATGCTTGCATGTATTTGCAAGCATTTTTGAAGTGACAAAACCTTACTGTACGATGCGTTTGTACAATTGGAAAATCGATGCTATGGAAAATATTAATTGCTGTATTATATGCTGTTGATTCCATATAGTTTCATGTGTGGGCACCTAAAGGCCAAATTTACTAACCTGGCATTCCCATTTGGACAGTTCTAAAACTAATGTATGTAACTGATGCATCTAAGTTACGGAACAGACCAGAGTAAATGTAAAAGGATGATAGCAGACTAGTGTCAGTATTAGTGCAACATCAATATTCCGAATTGAACCGTCTCGATAATCCCTATAATCCACATTGTCAAAAACTTCTATCGACTGGGTCGATGAGAAATTACGGAATCGTGGGCTCATTCTATTTTTGTAGCTTTTGAATTAAGCTTTTCCTGCGTGAAATTCGGATCAAAACTCGAGTTTTAAATCTCGACTCTTGGGTTTAATAGCCCGATACTTTTCAACGTTTGAGCAATATTTCAGAACGCTTTTAACTGCAAATATTAGGTACGTCACAATAGTTGAAACTATAGTAGTGTCCGACAAAATAATACAAACGGGATTTTTTAATAAACACGAATCTCAATTTTATTAAATTGAGATTAGTGTTCGCTCGTCTTAGATACATGTCGGATACATATTGCTAAATGCAAAAAATGAAATAAACTTTTATTCATGCTATTTTTATCTGGTTTGCGTTTGACAGCGCGATCTGACCTTATGATAATACAGAGCAAAGATCGAATCGCTGATAGCTTTTCAAGTGTTAGCTCAAGAAGTGAACTTATCTAACGCGTGCTAAATTTGGAATAGGGGTAATTTTTCTTCAGAGCACGCCGCAATGCTTCATACAGTCTTAAGAAATCAATTCAAAGGAAAGCATCTGGAAATAATGATGGAAAGCATCGATGAGGTCTAGATTAGGCTACGCTTGTCTTTGTCTAGATTGGAATGCCTTTTTAATCTTACATACTTGAAGGAATTAAGGAAGTATTAAGAAACATGGACGCCAAAGTAATCTTACCTTCAGGGGCTAGTATCAGAAACTCGGATGAAAATTGGAACAAGTAAAATAGTTATAGTCGCGTACTATATATACCTACTTTTGCCAATTTCTGTTATATTAAGAAGGTTTTCGAGCCACTTCTCACTTTTATAATCCTTTTAAGTTAATTACAAGATGACCCTTACTTATTATAAAGCAGCGATTTCAAAGCGAGATTGCTTTATCCATATTTAAGTAGTAGTACCTAACTGTGTGGGTAACTAGATTTTACTTGCAGCATCTTTTATGCGACCTCGACTCTTTAGTTTGTTAGGTGCAAATAAATAATTCTGATTATGTAAGCTTTGGAGAGTACGTGAGCTTTAGAGAAAAAACTCCTTTTCCATTTTAGGAGAGAAAATTAGGGATTCTTGGACCTATAAAAGACTAATTGTACTGAACTATTACAGCACAAGAGCTTCCAGCAATTTGGTTTCCTTATTTAACGGTGAACTGCCAAAGAAAAAGGTATTTTTTAACTAAAAACTAAAACGTAGCGCGGCGTTCGCAAATCTGTAGAGGAGACAACATCAGACAGCTTAAAATAGCTAATCTGATAAAACACAGTTAAACACAAATACTTAAGTACCTATACTTATACTTAAGTCTTTAATAATGTACGGGAGCGGTGTGCAGGCTCGACCGTACCAAAGGGGAGATCTCCCACCGAGCGGTTGGTTGTGCTCGGTAGCGCCAGCTGGGCCGACGGTTATGTCTTGAAACTTCTATATATAGTCCAGATTGCAGAAAACTCTGTTATTGCGAGTACTGTCGGCGGTACATTTGTTCGGGACTACGTCATCGATTGAACAGCGCCATCTAGTTTCTATTGTGGTAACCGCCACATCACTCCCCTCCGAGACGAACGCGTAGTGTGAAGCAGTGAAGAGAGGTGGCGTTGTAGCGTGAAGGCGTGTGAAGGAAAGGGCAATGGCTGCTAACCATCCAGAGAAGCGGTGGACCAGGACGCTTGTAGCTGGTGATGGAGTGCAGAGCCATTGTGCCCCGAAGCTGTGGCTACATCCGTCTTACAGGCCTCGATGTGCTTGCTGTTGCTGCTTGTAGACTTGGAGTTGGAGGAGACGTCGGCTTGCGGTGTGTGATCCAAAGGTGTTGCGGTGTATGCGATCACCCTTGATCACGTTGAGTGCGCAGTGCGGAGTGCGGCGGCGTGCGGTTGATCTTCGATGACGTCGGCTGTTGTAGTGTGCGACCATTCTTGATTTCGTCGGTTGTTGAGGTGTGCGACCGTTCTTGATCACGTCGGGGTCACCAATGTACGGGAGCGGTGTGCAGGCTCGACCGTACCAAAGGGGAGATCTCCCACCGAGCGGTTGGTTGTGCTCGGTAGCGCCAGCTGGGCCGACGGTTATGTCTTGAAACTTCTATATATAGTCCAGATTGCAGAAAACTCTGTTATTGCGAGTACTGTCGGCGGTACATTTGTTCGGGACTACGTCATCGATTGAACAGCGCCATCTAGTTTCTATTGTGGTAACCGCCACAATAAAAAAAATGAGAAGAAAATATAAATAGAAATACCAATAGATGTTCTGAATCGCAATACCAAAGGCTTCCACATAAGGGTTTCGCTCTAATAAACACATTGGCAATAAACTGGATGTATTTAATTAAAACTTTGCCGGTTCTGCCCTTTATTGGAGATCGTGATACGGACAATACGTCTGTGAAGTTAGTTCGTAAATAGGTATATCATTATTTACGAGCTAGGTAATTGGGTAGAAGAAAACTACCTATGATACATACATGCGTTTTTCTGATGGAAATAGATGGCTGCGATGTCAATGAACTTGACGTTTTCGACATAATATAATACCTATTAAGGTGAACCAGCCACATTTATACCATAAGCATATTACGATCATATTACATGGTGTACCAACCTAACTACACCATGCTATAGGTATTCGTGCTCGGTCGTAGAAAGAGGTAGCGCTCTAAAAATATGTGAACCGAGTCCTTTATACACGTATGTAATATAATATTATATGTACTTCTATTTACACCTAATACACCTAATTAATTTTACGGCTTAAAAATTACGGCTCTGGCGACGAGCTGTTGTTTTGTAACACCTAAAGGCATTGTCATATAATATACCTTTACATACACGCAATAGATACACGGCATGTAGGTAAGGCTGCGAAATGTTATAGGTATCTCGACTCTCAGATTTTGTAATCATATCATCATGATCAATCCATCGCCGGTTCACTACAGAGCACGTGTCTCCTCTCAGGGTGAGATCTTTAGAGCGCACTCTGATTTTGCTTAGACTCAAGACAGAGTTAAAACGAAACAGAACTATATCTCTCACATAAATCTGTCTCGTTTTAATTCAATCTTAAGTATGAGCAAAGTCAAGGTGCGCTCTATAGATCTCAGACTCAGTATGAGAAGGGTTCGGTCATAGTTCAACACGCCTACCAAGTGCGGATTGGCAGACTTCACACACCTTTGGGAACATTGTGGAGACCATCAGGCATGCAAGTTTCCTCATGATGTTTTCCGTGACCGTGTTTGTAAATACGGAAGCTCGCGTAGGAGGTCCTAAATAAAGCAAGCTACGAGGAGAATGTGCCATACCTATGTAATATTTTTAATCAAGTTGGTAGACATAAAACAACATTCGTTAAAAAAAGTAATTAGAGGGAAGAGTAGAATATGCAACAAACTCTCAGCACGGAATACTTTCAACGTGCGAAGTACACTAGAGACTTTATTTGTGACGCGGACTGCAGCAGCAATTCATAAATAAAATATTTTACTTTTGTTAATGAGAGTGCTAAATCTTCTTAAACATGACATTTTCACGGTCTCCTAAAGGTCACAATAACATCATGGCACAGTTCACGACAGTTAGATACCTTGTAACAAAATATCGAGGCATTGACGTCACTGGCAGGCGTCAAATGTTCTTACATTTGACGCTAGGTAGCCTATGAATAGCCTATATATCTTTGATTTCATGTCACCCATACCTAGCCTAATATTTGACATAATATCGTCGATTCAGGATCAAACCGAGAGTTCCTCACGAGTGAGTAGTGTATTATTTTTTTGATACTTTTGATGAGGAGGCATTCGTTATTCGTGACATACAATAAACCAATAAGCTTGCTAATCCGTTAAAACTGATAAATCTGTATAGTGCAACGTGCTGCATGCGATATGCAACCGCCCTCCCAAAATTGCAAAGTTTTTACAATTGTGACCTCACAATTGAGGTCTATGCACGGTGGTGGCGATTCGTATTGCTTGCTTGATGGCTTACTTTTCCCGCATGTTTAGCATATCGCATGTATCCTACTGCACGTTGCACCATACAGATTTGTCGGATTATAGAAAATTAAACTTACAGTTCCTTGTAGGTATATTATGGACTTCTGCAAAGCTTACGCATGCTTCACCTATATGGCATTCGCGACGTCTCTGTGTATCTCTTCATTCTTGGTATATCAAAGAGACATGTGGCCGCGTAACGTCCGCGCTAAGATTCAGTCCTCGCCATTTCTGAAGCATTCGTAGCGTTCAAGCATGAAACAATCAGTTGCCACTTGCCGGGCCAGTGCACTCACGCACCGAAACGTCCCTGTCCCTGCTTTTGTGTGTTCAGTGCCTAATGTCGAGGTACTTTTATAACCATAATATAATTCTATTCTATCACTATGATATAAGGAATGGCAGAATTCAATTTATTGTTATGCAAACATTTTTCTCGTAATAACCTGTAGAAATCGAATTTTTCTGTAACCGAGAGTTCAATAAAGGTAAGCACGTCTATTTATCACGTTTAACGTGATGCTATTATTGTCCTGAAAATGTAATCAATTCAATTTGAATTTCCTTACAATACCGTTTTTTTATTTCGAACGAACTTTTCTTTTTCTTAGAAGAAACCTTCCGTAGAGAAAATGCCTACTGCGACGGAGTTTAAATATTAAGCTTTACTTAATAAGTAGATAAACAAGTTGGAACTATGCTCGATAGGAAGGACAACGAAATATCATAATTGTAACTGGTAATCTAATATAATATTATGTGCCATAAATTGAAGTTGTACAAGTAGTTGCAATAAGTTTCAATTGCATTAATTGGTAAAATTGCATAATATCTAGGACGCGTAAAGTGCATGATATACCTATAGTACCTAATGGCAATCGGGGTATGAGGAGGGGGGGGGGGGACCCACCCACGTCACCCACGCTCGCCTGCATCGCCACGTGGGGGCCGTGCGAGTGTGCGGGGCGTTCCCTCCCCGATTGCCATCTCGACCTGTCGCCTACGATACTTATAAGTTATAATATTATTCGTAGTTATATATTACGAGTAGGTTTATTTACAAAGATCAACATTAAAGTAGGTTTACTAAGATTACTTAGAAAATAAAATTATCTAGAAAGTCGATACGTTTGCACGTAACCCTACCTGAGTCCTCCGGATAAGTAACTACTAACTAGTAATCTTACAATTCCCATGATATTCGCCGATGCAGCGTTCTACACGATCATGGGACCATCCAGTAATCAGTACCTACTATCGTCTTTCTACTACAATTGCAAATTGCGATATACCTACTTAACGCACAGTCCGCTCATTGATTGCACCTTTATGGATTTAGGGAATCCCATGGGAACTTTTAATTACCTGAACTGCGGTTTTTAACTGTATCCATGCATAAAAACACGTCGACTTATTTTCCGTAGAGGCGTGATTATGGGATAATCCGACAAACAATCACACTTTCGTATAATAATAATTATTATCCTAAGAATTGTATTGAAAGTGATTTTAATTTGGTAGGTACTATGTAACCAAAGATTATTTTATTGTTAAGGAGGAAGGGAAATACCTTTGCCAAACAGACAGTTACTCCAAAATTATGCGAACCAAATCGTAGATTTTTATTTTAAAATTTAACCAATTATGTAATGAACTATTTCATTTTTATTTATTTGAATTTGGATACGTAAGTATACAAACGCATGTGTATCGTAACAAGTGTTTGGAACAGTTCCCAACGTTGACAGTAATTAGAAATAAAATACGCGCTAAGTCGGGGTAAGGTCAGGTAGATGCAGATACAAGCTTTTTTTACTTTTATATCAGGCCAAACCGGAGACAGTAGGTTTATAATAAAACTGCTGAAGTTTCAGCAGTGTACATTTTTCGAAACAATGTTTAACTAACATGAAAACCGATCAAGTACGAGTCAGATTTACACTCGTAGAGTTCTATACCATCGTACAAGAAATAACACTTTAATTTATTTTTGTAAAGCTTTTGTGAAGTAACCACAAGTTAATGGTCTTCGGATTTTTTCCTAAGACAGTGCTACCTGTGAAACATGATTCTAGCTCAACAGAAGTGCCCTAAAGGTTTTGATACTCTTGACCGGTTTTGACAGACACGACAGACGCATAGACAAACTACGAAGTAATCCTAAAGAGTTCACTTTTTTCTCTGGCGATACGGAGGCCTAAAACGTACACTTTGTCAATATTTTTCAGGACATAAAACCTACTGGAATACAGCCAAAACCTAGTAAGTATATGGTTGAAATTAGTAATTAACTGATACGAAATAAATTATATTCTCGCAATTCCTTTCTGTTTTCGCAGATAAATTACTTCTCTGAGAGTAATTGGCGAGTAAGATAAAGATGCTGCGTAAGCGTGATCTATCTCTATTTTACACATACCTAAGTACGTGGCAAGTCTATTGTGTTCTGAGTCAATTTAAGTTTCAGCTCCACATAATATTAATCGGGACTGTCGGGACCAATAATAATTTCTATCCATGATATAAATATGGACTAAAGTCCGTGAGAGCCAGACCTTCGTTATTTTGTAAAAGCTGAAAGTTTCTGTTCGCATTTTCCCCAACACAGGTAGAAACGATCAGCGACTAAGAAGTTTGGATCATCGTGGCTTTGGCAGATAAGTGGTTATCATAGGTTTATAAAATCTTTCGTCAAAGCATAAAGTGCAATTATTTATTTTAATCACGTCATGCATTGCCAGACACTTAGTATCGTGGCAACCCCCTGCCAGACACCCTCAAACTTTAATCTTTTAGCTTTTATAAAATAAAGAATGTCTGGCCCTCACAGCCACTTTCTCTAACAATCTTCATAGCATTGGATAGCTATAAAAGCCCTTAAATAAATAAGGGGGAAAAAATTATTGAAGAGCGGAGTCTTTTGACAAAGTAGTAGTTCTTCTACTTCTAAAAGAAGGCTCCAACTTCTTTGTCTTACTGTTAACCTAAGCATTGGATCATACATAATGCACGCTTAGGCTGATATTGATATTGTTATAGAAGAGCGGAATCTTACACAGGAGTTTGTACCTCTTTGTGTTACTGTTAACTTTGTAAATTATTTTTATTGGATTCCTTAAATTGTGCAAACTTTGATCTAATAAAAATTAGCTATATTTTGGGATCTACTTTGGGAATTGGAACCATGAACTTCTTAAAAAAATATTAAGAGGAAAGTAAATAGATCAGGTTCTAAGAAGTTCAGGTGTGAAATTTATACCGATGGGCCTTATTGGTACCAATGGGAAATAATTTAGCATTTAGAGCAAATAGAGATATAAATATAATAGTTCAAAGGTTAGCTGATGTCTATTTATATTTTATTTGTCCATTTGTACACCACAACGCTTGTAGTGGTCTAGAATCTGCGGTTACCGCGGTTTCACGAGCTGGCAGCTAGCTCACACAAGGAATTAGTTTGGCTTTCAAAAAGGGCAAAGCAGCTAGCATGTTTCACCTAAGTATTGCTGCATTGGAATCAATGAGGTTTTAGATTTTATTTTGGTATTTTTTATAAGCAGTTTATTATGTAAGTACATTTACAAAAATATAAAATAAATCTATGTTAAGAAAATAATAATAAAAAAGATTTTTCATTTTAGTGATGAACACAAAAACACAATTACTACAATAAGCTACTTACAAAATTATACGCGTACATACGTGTTAAAAATGGATAAATAAAATAGGGAAAATACCTTATACTGTCCTACATATTTATTATTATAAATTATGAAGATCAGTATACATAAAATATATTATGCACCTATATATTATTGTGAAGAATATAATATTAATAAAGTATAAAATCGGAATCGCCCATGACTAACATGCAATCTGAACATCAACAGAGCGTAGCGTGAAAAATAAACATAATAAAAATATAGGTAAGTAATATTGCAGTTTCATTTCTGCATTGCGCTACATGTTCTACTTTGTTCGCGAAATAGATCAGAATCATACTTCATACAAGCTTCATAAAGAAATACGTACAGTAAGGTAATATAAAGTTATTCGAGCGGCCATAGAGACTGTTGCAAATTGAAAAAAATCTTAGAGTTAATTCAAAACAGAGCCTCAATCAACGGTTAGAGGATCGACTGAAATCCGGAAGGTCACTCAAATCCCATCCGTTGCACGTTGTCGTACCTATAACCCCTAGCACAAGATTAACACTTAGAGGGAAAGAGGAAGATAAGTCATCATTGGCTACAAGCGTTACATGAACTTTGTCTATAACTTTGTGACAATGTATGGCCTCTACCAACCCACTTACTTCCTACCACTTCTAGTTTTTTTTCTGCCATACAAGTATGTTTTTAAATCTGCTTTGTACTTAGCATATCTATCTACACTGTAGATATGCTAACGAACGAAATTTCCACGAATGAGAATTGATTGAATTTAGTAGATATGTATTGTCATTCGTATAACTAGATGATAACGTGTTTAACTCCGTGAGACCTAGTGAGAGGCATGCTGTGCCGGACGAAATATCTGCGAACGTGGCTTAATGACGTCATGGAACGCGCTCGCGTTGGCACCGGTAGCACCGGTACTGGATAGACGAAAACGGGCGAGTTTCGGGGAAGCGCGAGGGAAAGCGCATCTCAGCGAGGTTCCTAGATATTTCCGCTAGGTAGTACCTACCACCTAGTACCTACATTTAATTAAAAATCGATTAAGTGAATGGGCCGTGAAAAGGTAAAAGACAAACACATTTCGCATAAATTAGATTTCAGACTTAAATATGGTTTAGAAATAATATTTTACTAACAGATGACAGATACATAATTTTGGACCACGCGTAGAGTCATTACGAATGAACCGACCTTTCATTATTCAGAAGGGCTTTATTCGTATGGAAGCATACTTTGAACTTGAGTTTGAGTTTAATAATTCTGTTAGATCAATCCCTAGGTTTAGGTAGGTAGGCACTCTTTTATTATTCTATTTCAAAAACCTCTTTTTGCCTTATTCTTTTGCAAAAAAGTGTGAATTAACTACCTAACAGGTAAGGTTCCATTCTATCTGCAGATTTCATACTGTTTTTACATAATATTTTGAAAGTATTACGCGACACTTCAATTTTATTTATTAGTAAGCATAGATGCGGTTAAAAGCGCAGGTTGACCTATAAATTCTGATTTATGACGTCGGGATTCATAATTCTGATTTCTGACGTCGTCAGTCGTAACTAATTGCTCCAATGTGTATCGTTCGTCATTATGTTGATCAATTACAATTTGTTATATAATATTATAACGCATAGCTATAATACTCCTTTATATGTGGCGTACCTATTGCATATTATGCAGCGCAATATTTTGTTAGACGCTCGCGCTTCTACGCAAAGCGCAAAAAAGTCTACAAAAGGATAGGTGCCTGAGGAAGCAAGGTTGATTGAATTCTTGGATAGAAGCAGGCATTACTTTGCGGAAGTCCATGCTACACAAGGTACAACCAGTTTAATTAGTTATATATCATCAAAACAGACAAATATGTATGGTAGGTACAGTACGCGGTAGAAAATAATGTACATCGACCTTTAGAAAGAGATAGCGGTTTTGTAGAGCATTGTCTCTGTCGTTGAGACCGACAAAACGTCACATAGGTATGAGTGATAGTAATAGCTGTCTACAAAGCCGAAATCTCGTTCTAAAGGTACATGTACCTACATTATTTTCTACAAAGTTTGTGTGGTATTTTATGTTGGCGGTGCGTATTGCTAGTTTAGTTGCTTGCTTTTCCTGCAGATTTAGTAATGACTAGCTTATGCCCGCGACTTCGTCCGCGTGGACTACTCAAATTTTGAACCCCTATGGCTATATTATCCCCTCAAGGGTTGAATTTTCGAAAATCGTCTCTTAGCCTACGTCAATAGCTATCTGCATGCCAAATTTCAGCCCGATCTGTCCAGTAGTTTGAGCTGTGCGTTGATAGATCAGTCAGTCAGTCAGTCAGTCCTTTTCCTTATATATATTATATAGATAAAGTACTAAAAATGACACCGAGAATGAAGTATACTCTACTTACTTAATTATCGTTAGCATTTATACTACTTTCAACAGATAACTGGCGATATAATGTGAAGAAGATATAGGTAGGTACTACTCGTAGAACATGTATGGGTCAGATGATTACAAATGTAGAACGAGGACCGAGGAGCTAGTCTTGTTAATAGTTATTGACTTAATCACGGCACGAATGCACACTGCATAGGCCACTGAGGCACCTCCTCCTTCCATTCATTCATTGGGATTCAAAAGACCTATTTTTAGTACCTAGCCATCACATTTGTTTCGAGCTCTCAAGCTAAGGACTTATAACTGTGTTTCTTTTTTAATTGTGACGGAATAATTAATGTGAACCTTATGAAAAACGTATCTACATAATATATAATAATACTAGATGATGCCCGCGACTTCTCCCGCGTGGATATAAAAATGCCGTGGGGATCTCTTTGATTTTCCGGGATAAAAAGTAGCCTATGTCCGCCTCCAAGATGCAAGTTAACTCTGTACCAAATTCATCAAAATCGGATGATATTGGATTATCGAAAAGCTAGCAGACTGACATACATACTTTCGCATTTATAATATTAGTTGGTATGTAACAACCGCCCGTGGGTTCTTTTTCTTCTTTCTTATAGTGCTGTCCGCCCGTCTCTTTTCGGAGGTTGGCATTAGGGCTATCTGCACCTTGGACGATGCTGCGCGGAAAGAACGGGTAGGTACTCTTCCCGTATCACTGGCGTAAATTCTTGAGCCACGATGTTCTTCGGCCAGGTGGTCTTCTGCTGGCTATTTTCCCCTGAATTATGAGCTGAAGGAGGTCATACTTGCTAT